>NC_057711.1:44740441-44811536 GCF_004010195.1 Chiloscyllium plagiosum
GGGTTCCTAGGCGGAAGATGAGGCGCTCTTCCTCCAACCGTCGTTTTGTTGTGGTCTGGCGATGTGGTCACACCCGATGTGGCCTCCTCTATATTGGGGAGACAGGCCGGCTACTTGCCGAGGGTTTCAGAGAACACCTCTGGGACACCCGGACCAACCAACCCAACCACCCTGTGGCTCAACATTTCAACTCCCCCTCCCACTCCACCAAGGATATGCAGGTCTTTGGACTCCTCCATCGCCAGACCACAACAAATGAACTCTGATTTCACCAGTTTCCTCATTTCCCCTCCCCCCACCTTGTCTCAGTCAAATCCCTCGAACTCAGCACTGCCTTCCTAACCCGCAATCTTCTTCCCGACCTCTCTGCCCCCACCACAGTCTGACCTATCACCCTCACCTTGACCTCTTTCCACCTATCACATTTCCGATGCCCCTCCCCCAAGTCCCTCCTCCCTACCTTTTATCTTAGCCTGCTGGACAAACTTTCCTCATTCCTGAAGAAGGGCTTATGCCCGAAAAGTCGATTCTCCTGTTGCCTGGATGCTGCCTGACCTGCTGCGCTTTTCCAGCAACACATTTTCAGCTAGAGATTATAGTGCCTGTTAAAGACCATGAGAACTTGAGGCTGGCCGTAGGGATGTCAGTCATTGGTGGTTTTACCGGATTGGGTGTATGGATTAGGAGGGAAGGGCTGTAACCATGCTGTATGTGATCATTGTAATACAGAAATGTATTTTTTAAAATTGTTTTTACTGTACAAGTCACTGTGTTATTGATCTAACTTCTGATCTGAACCAAAGATTAAGCAAATAACAGAGCTCATACTTCGAGACCAGATTCAGAGACGATCCTTTGGCACTCTTCCTGTGGTTTTTGCACGAACAAACAACTTCCACTTGCCTGTGTTCTGCCTGCCTACGTGTCAATGAAAAACATGGATTATCTGTGTAAACCAGTCAGAGCTAAGGCCATAGCTGTGTGTGATGAGCAGCTGAGAGGGTGGGGCAAATAGAATTTAAACTAGAAAAGTGAGAAGTTATGTCCTAAATAGCCTAACCTGTATTCATTTTCTGTATATGGATGTGTCTGTTCAGATATTGAAGATGTTTCCAAAATATGTTACCTTGGTTAAGAGACAACTTTTTGGGTTGGGTCAGTATGTGTCGTGGATAGGAATTGAAGGGTGATGCTATAGAAGTACAACCAAGGGTCCCTCTTGTGGTGCAGAGGTCTCTGCAGTTGAAGTATTGTTCCAGTTGCAACATTGTTGGAGAAACTTTCAGGAACTGGGACCACAGTTAAATGAAAGCAGAAGCCATAACATTTGTGTGACTGGTTCAGATTCTAGTCAAAGATGGCTCCCAGAATATTGATTTTTTTTTTTAAATCACTCTACCTTTGGAAGCTGTATTTTCGCCTGCTTAAATTCAAATCTCTAGAATTTCTTTCCGAAACATCTACACCTCCACGTCTCTTTCCCCCTCAAACCTACCTTTTTGTTTAAGCTTTGATAATTTGTCATTATCTTGTTTCATAGGTACTTTATAATGCACTTTAGGATATTTTGATGTTCAGGTGCTTTTTAAATGCATGTTATTGGTGATGGAGGACTCAGTTTTCTCATTGCCTGACTGTATATGGTATAAGACTTAATAGTGAGCTAGGACTGAGTGCTTGCAGTTTTTGAGTGAGAAAGTATAAATTTTCATTTTCTAGAAATCTAATTTAGATGTTCTTGGCATTAAACTGAAATCAGTTTGTTGCCCACCGTGTAAAGGATTTTAATAAGATGCCTATGATGAAAGAGCAGCTTAGTTAAGAAGCAGCTGAAACTGGATCCTCAGTCGGATGAGTCTTTTTTCTTAACTTGTATTTTGTGCGCTCATGGGATGTGGGCGTTGCTGGCTCATCTGCATTTATTGCCTGTGCCTTGTTGTCTTTGAGAAGGTGGTGGTGAGCTGCCTTCTCAAATCACTGCTGTCCTCATGTTTGTAAAACTATCTAATTTAGTGTGACTGAACACTTGTCTCTAATTTATAATGGAGTGCTGGAGTAAAGATTAAGGAGTTAAAGGGGAGGAAGGGAAGGAGGTCTTCTATTGTTTTTGCTTTTCTAAAGCTTTTTAGTCTCAGGAAATGATTGTTGCTATTATTGCAGGAGAACCAATTAGTTATTTGGTGAATAATAATACTGAAGTTTATTCTCTATCTAAGGTTCAACACGGAATGGGAACTGGTGGTAGGGTTAATAAAATATGACAACGTAGCTTAATGTGTAATTGAATAAAATAATTAAGTAGTTCCTTAGAACATGTTAAGGATAGCAGGACGTGTGATGTGTCACTGTGGTAGCCTATAGGAGTTTCTGGATATTGAAGCATGACTGCAGCACATATTTGAAGTTCAAACAAATTTGACTCAGTTTATAAAACTAGAGACTGAACTACAGGCACTATGATTGGTGGGAGATTCTTTGTACCAGTTGGTAGTCACACCTCTTGGATTGTTATCTGATTTGGTCAGTGCTTAGAGGCAGAAGAGTGTGACTGCAAGTGAGACAGCTAAAGAGGTGCAGAGGGCAGGGCCCTCAATTTGTAATTATCCAACAGGTTTGATATGGAAGTGAGAACTGTAGGGTAGACGAATACATTTAAGACAGAGGTAGATTCTTGTTAAGCAAGGAGTGAAAAGTTGTCGAGAATGTACATTTCAGTTTATAATCTGATGAGCCAAAATATTATTGAATTGGGTAACCTTAATTTCTGTCTTCACTTAATTCTTTATTAGGATCATGTCAATATATAATACTTTTATATGTATATTTATTAAATTAGATGGACCACTGTTTATTTGCGCAGCTTGCCAAGACCTTGGATACAGTGTTAGTTGTGCTTTTCTTTCCAGCCCTCAGTTTTCTAAAAGTCTGAAAATTTATTCGGTTTAGATTGAACGTTTGAATTTATTAATATACTAACACTGGTACTAAAATCTTCTACTTCACTGTCCTGACAAATCTATCAATTAAAATTACAATTGAAAAAAAGTTAAGATTAATGCAATGAGGCCTGAAGGTTATGTAGAATTTGAGGCGATTGAAAAATGAGAGAATATTACTTCCATTTAATACTTGCTTGTCATGTATTGAAGTTTTTCTTCTCGATTACAATGTATTTGGTGAATTGTGTATAATATTTATTTTCTCTTTCTTTCCCTATGTTGTAGTGGGTTTGTTTTCTTGCGGTTGATTTGTCCAGCTATTCTCAATCCACGGATGTTCAGTATCATTTTAGGTGAGTCTTCCCTTATGAAAGTTCGCACTGCTTGATACTTTGTAACCATGGTATCTTTTACATCTTCCACTTCTTGGATCCAACTGAAGAAATTCTTGCAGCTTTCCTCCTTTTATATACATGGAGGTGAAACCAGCTTCACAGTCTTACTTTCTATAATTATCGAGTGCAAAGTTGCCTGGTCTGCAGGATTGCCTTACCAGTAAACTGCCTTTATACTCATTTCAAGAGTATGTCTGCACTTGTAGCCCTAACCAATATCGCAGGAACAAGAGATTGCAAAACTAGAATTTTTCAAAAAAAAAGAAATCCTTAAATACTCAGCAGTTGCATAGCCTCAACATTTTTTTTGTTACACACTTACAGGGAAAGACGGTGGATAAGTTTTGCCTCTACCTATGTTTTTCATAACTATGCGCACATGGTGATTCAAAAGGGCTGACTTGTGCTCATTCTGCATGGATACTGTCTAGTTTGAGCTGTTAGAGCAATGCTCCTTTCTGAGCTGTACAAGTGTTACAGCATCTGTGGACAGAGAAACAGCCTTCATTTTTGTGGTCAATAATCTTTGATCAGAACCTGGTAAATGTTGCACATGCTGAAAATACCTTGTTTTTTCGTCCTTATTCTTCCATAGCATGTGAGCATTGCAAACTTTGAACTATTTTCAAACTGAGTTTTGTTTTAGGCATTGGCAAAGGTTAGTTAAAAGCCCCGAAGACTTGATTGCTGTGGACCACATGTGGGCTATTCATTCCATCAAGCCTGTCCCACCATTAAATGAGATCATGGCCAATCTGATGGTCCTCGACTCTTTTTAAGCCTTTTTCCTCATTACCCTTGGTTCCCTTACTGATTAAGTACATTCAAGGCCAAGAAAGAGTTTTAATGATCCAGCCTCAACAGCCATCCACAATAAAAAATTCCACAGATTCCCTACCCTCTGAAGAAATTCCTTTTCATCTATGTCTAAATTGGGGGAGCCCTTATTCTGAGCTTATGCCATCTGATCCTGGACACTCCAACATGGGAATTGACCTTTCCACTTCTAACGTCAAGTCCCTATTTCGAATCGTTCACCTCTTATTCTTCTAAACTCCAATAAGACAGTTTCCCCATAGCTGGTATCAGATTAATAAAACACCTGGTGTCAGATTAATAATCCTTCTCTGGACTGCTGCCAATACCAGTATAACCTTCTTTGATAAAGGGCACAAAATCTTTCACAGTATTCAAGCTGTGGTGTGAATTGACTAGTCGTGTGTAGTTTCAACAAAGCCACCCCCTACTTCTATACTCGATAAAAGCCAACATTCCATTCACCTTCACAATTACATGCTGAACATGGATGCTAGATTTTTGTAATTCCTTCACAACTCTCAAATCCTCCGTTTAATAGCATTCTGCATCTTTCTCTATTTAAATAACATTTAGTTCTTCTATTCTACGTTCCAAAGTGTATCACTTCATTTTCCCACATTATAGTCCTTATAGCAAGATTTTGCCCACTCACTTAACTTGTCTATCACTCCGCAGACTGTCATCTGTAAACCTGATTATTGTACATTAAACTTGCCTCTTCTAAAGTCATTAAAATAAATAATCAAAAATAACTATGGCCTTAGCATTGATCCCAGTAGTACTCTTATTTGTAGATTTCCATCCTGGAAATGTGCATGTCCCCCTTCCAAGGACTGCCACAAACACTACGTAGGACAAACCGGAAGAAAGTTAGCCACCAGGATACACGAACACCAGCTAGCCACAAAAAGACACTACCCTCTCTCCCTCACAGCCCTGCACACGGATGAAAAAAACCCACCATTTCGACTGGGACAACACATCTATCCTGGGACAGGCTAAGCAAAGACATGACGGAGAATTCCTAGAGGCCTGGCACTCCAACCACAACGCCATAAACAAACACACAGATGGTATCTAGATCTATCAACCCCTCAGAAAACAAACAGGAAATGACATCACAAACCCCAGAAACCCCATCCAGGACAAACCTATAAATAGAAAGCAGGAGACAACAGCTTTGCTTCACTTGAAGGTCACCACTGAAGATGTTACCTAGCCAGGTAATGAAATGTCTGGATACCAAACCTATACCCTGAACAAAGTGCTTATTCATCTCCTCTGCTGTTTTCTGCATCCCCATTATAATTTCTCGAGCCTTTTTCTCTAAGGAGCATATGTTCACATTGGCTTTTTAAAAATATCTTCATAAAAGCTGTTGCAATCCTTCTTGATCAATCTTGCAAATTTATCCTCGTTTGGGTTGTTTCTTGCTGGTTTGTGGCTTGCCTCTAATGTTTTCCACTATTTTCATGCGATCCTTAAGTTCCCTGGTTAACCACAGTTGGCTTATCCCCACCTAGAATCCCCCTTCCCTACTGAAATATACTTTTCTTGTGAGTCTTGAACTATTTTCTTAAATATCTGTTTTTATTCTTCAACCGTCTTTGCTGCGAAACGTCTTTCCCAGTCCACTCCAACCAGGTTTGTCTTCATGCCTTTTATAATTATTCTTATTAGAACAGTTGCTTCTAATACAAATTTGTCCCTCAGAATGAATGCTAAATTCTACCATGCTGTGGTCTGTTTCCAAAGAGATTAAGACATAATAATAAATTTCAGACATAAGATAATTAAAGCTTGCCTCATTACATATCCCCAGATTCAACATGGTCTGATCCCTGGTTAGACCCGAACAGGATGTTCTGGGAAACTTCCCCAAATATTCTGAATTTTTTCTCATGGCTTTACC
This sequence comes from Chiloscyllium plagiosum, assembly GCF_004010195.1. NCBI lineage: Eukaryota > Metazoa > Chordata > Chondrichthyes > Orectolobiformes > Hemiscylliidae > Chiloscyllium > Chiloscyllium plagiosum. The sequence goes on from NC_057711.1 coordinate 44,746,507, forward strand.
TGCCAATCTGCCTGTCCCAATCTACATGAAGATTAATGTCACCCATGATAAATGCATTACCTATGGTGTGGCATCCCACCATATAGTTAGAGAACCTGTAGAACAGTGGTTCCCAGCCTTTTCCATATCACACTTAAAATGAGACAAACTGTTCTATAGCATAACCCCTTTTTTTGGCTGAATTGTTTGTCCATAATCTTTTCTTTTAAACAGTGATCACTGCCTTACTAGAAATATTTCTAACAAGGTTTATGTAGTAAGCTAAACAAGGATCAAAAGCACTAATGTTTCAAATCCACCTGAAAAAGTAATGTTCAACTATGAGCACAAATATGTTTTCAATATCTACTCCAGTCAATTCTTTGTCAACTTTTCTCTGCGTATGAGACATATCAGATGGTATGTCCTGTTCATGAAAATCCAAAGATCGCATATTTTTCATTGTGCTGTCTCTGAGCAGTTCTTTTCTTTCCTTTTGGGTTCAAATGTTTCATCAACTGAATTAGCAGAGGAATCACCTCGTTTGACAAGAAACTTCTTTGATCTAAGTCTTAGACTAGATTCTGTGGCTTAACTAAAGCAGAATCCAAAAATATTAATCTTAAATTTCTTGCTAATGTGGAAACTTGTCCAGACAGACAAGCCACTTCAACAGTTATTCGGCAATTGTGTGTCTCTACTGTGCATGCGGTTTTTGTCATCCTGGAGATATGTTCATTGATCAATGCACATGCTCAAACTGAATATTTGGGGCTACACATGTGAATTCCCAATCTTCTGTACACACATGGTGATAATGTCTATGCATGTCAGTATCAGGGCTCTGTGCAAAGTGGTGCTACTTTCACGGAAGTTCATGGCACACTTCATCTTCTCACTGCTTGAAAACCTCTGATATAAAAACTCCTGCCAGTATCTTTACTTTTTTTAAATTTCTTACCTCCACCCATATGGATTCTATGTCCAAAATCATTTCTTGCTATTGTGCTTATTCCATTACATACCACTAATGCTTCACTTTGGATCATATTTGAATTAGCTTATGGATTAATTCTTGAGATTCCCTGCTCTTTGCAAATTGCTGTAATGATACTTGTGTTTTTTTAAATTTTAGTTTATAAGAATAGTTTCCATATGGGTGGCAGTAGTCAGAGGTGAATGGAGGGTGGGGGAATGGGTCTGGGTGGTTACTGTTCGAAGGGTCAGTGTGGATTTGATGGGCCTGTTTCCATACTGTAGATCATCAGGTTTTTTTTTTTAAGGATTAGATTCCCTAAACACTGATAAGGTTTGGGGAATGTTTCCAATCAGCTTCTTTCCCAAAACTCATGTCATGCTCGTCTCACTGCATACAAGGTCCATGTCTTTTATCCTCATTTTGGACAGTTTTTCTTTCAGTAAAATTTCCAGTAGCATTGTCAATAATGCATTTTGTCTTCTCATTCTGCTGGAGTCCCATGCCATTGACAATGCTTCTTGCTCAAATGCTGAGAGAGTTGGACACTCATGCAAGTCAAACTAGATAAGGATGGTAGTTTTCTTTCCCATTAGGGAAAGAGATATACTTTTACTACAATCAATGATGGTCAAATGGTCACCATTACAGGGATGAGATTTTATTCAGTAAACTTAAATTCCACCAGCTGTGTTAACATGATTTGCGTATGTCTACAAAACATTAAGCCAGAGGTTAGTTAACTTATACAAAAGGCAAAATGTTGTGAAGAGTGCAGTTTTTATTGCTGTGGTGGAAGAAGAGAGGAGACTATGTAACTAGAGGAACTGTGATAAAAAGAGGATAAACAAGAATGAAAGAAACAGCTGATAAAAGGAAGGGGGACAGTGGAAATGATTGCAATGATTTTCCTTTTTATACCTTGAGTAGATCTTAAAAATGTGAGCTCTTGTGCTCAAAGCTTAAGTTATGGGGTTTTATATTAGTACTGATCAAGAGCAGCTCACTTTTAATGCTTGCACAGATGCAAAGGTTTGGGCTCTCTTTCTAGAAGGTTAATGTCTTGATTGCATCTATTAAGTAATGAAAATATTAGAATTTTACCATGGTACTTGATGGAAGGAGGCTACTCACTACTAGAATTGATCAGGTAGTCCCAACTTTTCCACTGTATATGTAGAGCATCTTTTAGTATTTATCTAATCTGCTGTGGTTCTGTTCGCCGAGCTGGAAGTTTTTGTTGCAAATGTTTCGACCCTGTCTAGGTGACATCCTCAGTGCTTGGGAGCCTCCTGTGAAGTGTTTCCTCCGGCATTTATAGTGGCCTGTCCCTGCCGCTTCCGGTTGTCAGTTTCAGCTGTCCGCTGTAGTGGCCAGTGTGTTTGTTGATGGAGTTTGTGGATGAGTGCCATGCTTCTAGGAATTCCCTGGCTGTTCTTTGTTTCGCTTGCCCTATAGTGGTAGTGTTGTCCCATTATATAGGGCAAGCCAAACAAAGAACAGCCAGGGAATTCCTAGAAGCATGGCACTCATCCACAAACTCCAACAAACACATCGACCTGGACCCAATATACCGGCCACTATAAATGCCGGAGGAAACACCACAGAAGCGCTTCACAGGAGACTCCCAAGCACTGAGGATGTCACCTAGACAGGGGACGAAACGTTTGCAACAAAAACTTCCAGCTTGGCGAACAGAACCACAGCAACGAGCACCCGAGCTACAAGTCTTCTCACAAACTTTATCTAATCTCCTTCTGTATGGTTCAATTTAGGGTGAGAGGGGAAAGATATAAAAACCTAAGGGGCAACTTTTTCACGCAGAGGGTGGTACATTTATGAAATGAGCTGCCAGAGGAAACGGTGGAGGCTGGTACAATTGCAACATTTAAGAGGCATTTGGATAGGTATATGAATAGGAAGGGCTGGGTGCCAGCAGGTGGGACTAGATTGGACCAAAGAGTCTGTTTCCATGCTGTATATCTCTATGCAATGCACTTTGGATCGTACTAATCACTTTCAATGGTGGAAGAGCTTATAACTAGCCAATACATTTAAAAGTTTGCTGTATTAAACCATTTATGATTTTGGACACCTCAGATCTTTTGATGTTTTCAGCTTCAAGTCTGTCTACATAACTGATGGCGGTCATCCTTAGCACCATTTTGGTTGATATTTTCTGTATTATAGCATCCTTCCGAAATTGTGCTCAAATGAATAGCATACCGCAACCTTAAGACAAAGCAATATTTTAGAGGTTTGGTGAACTTCCTTGTATTTGGATTATCTCTTATTAAAGCCAACGATTTCATAAATCTTTTGAACTTAGCAAGTTCAGAAGTCTATGTGTACATGTACCCCAGATCTCCTGTGTTTAAAACTGTATCACTGTTCCACTAAAATAACTGCGGAGAGAGACCCATCTTCTATCATCCTTTAATTTACTTGTGCATAGTACACTGGCTGTGACCAGCCAGCTTAATCTGAGTGCAAAGGACTGATTCTAAGAAGAAAAATAACTAGGTATTTATAAGTGGTACAAAATACAGTTGACAAACAAAACAGCAGTTCGCAAAAACACCACTCTTATAACAAACTGTTCAAACAGTTTTCAGGGAAAGGAGGTCAAACCTCAAATCCCACTTTATCGAAAGGTAACAGTAACCAATGCAGCCAAGACAATCCAATCAAATAAGAAAGTGTGCATAAAACAGTCATTAAAAATAACACCTGCCACCAGTCACACCATTTTTGGCTTGCCTTGCTGCAGGACAGTTGTGACCTTCTAGTCTCCCCTCCCCAGCCCATTTTTCCTCCAGGAAAAACCATCAGCCCCCAGTCACCCCACATACTCGCTCTGACTCACCCACTTTTTCTCCTGTCCAGCATTCCTATGAAGCTGTTGTTCATCAGCTCTGGCTCCCAGCCACCCCCTGTACTGCAAAGTCAGGCCCCAAACCCTACTGTTCAACCACTTTTCAGGGAATGAGGACAAACCTCAAATCTCCACTTTCGGTCGTCCTCCCAGCCACCCCCTGTACTGACCAGCCTGCCCTATACCAGCTTTCCTGAGACATGCAGTTGCCTGGCCTTACCTGCCCCACATACTGCCTAGCTCCTCCCAGCCACCCTGCATATAAACAGACCCCACCCCTAGGCCAGTATTCTACCTTCCAGCTCCTGGTTGCCCCAAGTACTGACTAGCCCATACTCAAACAATTATGAAATCCACATACATTAACAAATTTCACAAAATCCTCCATACAGTTTCCAGTACAAGGCAGAGTCCACTCCAACAGGAACATCCTGCAGCACACACAGGCATTTAGTCTTCATTGAGTCCTGGCCCACTCACAGGAACACAGTACTTTGCAGCTGCAGTTAACTCAGGGTTTGGTCCACTCCCAAAAAAGGTAGGATCCACAGCACACACACAGGTGTTCAATATACAGAGGCCTAGTCCATTCAAAAGGACCAGGCCCAGTTACAGGAACACACAACACTGAAGGGGTTTGGTCCACTTCAGGATGCAGCAATTGCCCACCTTCCAGCAAGCACAGGCCTAATCACCCACAAAAAGGGCCAAGCCTACCCATACAGGAACAGCTCATCTGGAAAAGATGTATTTTTTCACAGGGGCTCAGTCCAAACACCAAAGAAGTGAAAACACATTCAAAACAAAAAGGGCTAAGCCCTGCCACAAGAAAAAAAATCTTTTTACTTTAAAGACAAAGAGTAACACACAGCTGTAACTAGTTAAATGACAGGTCCCTAATGAGGGCTGAATTGCACCCGAAACACTGAGGACTGATCTACAGTCAATAAAAAGGAATACTAGTTAAAACTAGCTTTGTAAGCAAGCCAGCTGAGGAATCGGTTTCGGTTTTATTTTTGGAGAACCTAACAGCAGCAGTAACACACTGACTGGCCCAGCCGGCACACAGTCAGTTCCCCCAAACAGAGGAGACTTAACATCACCTGTTTTTTTAAGTTTTATTAAACAGTACAAAATACAGTTCACAAAAAAACCACTATGTACAGGGGAAAGGGCAAAGCCAAACCCCACACCCCACTGTTCAACCAGTTTTCAAGGAGATCAGGACAAACTTCAAATCCCATTTCATCCAAAGATAAAATAATAAACACAGACAAGACAGTGCAATCAAATCAGAAAGAGTGCATAGAACACAGATCAAATATAGCTATAAAGAAAGGACACCTGACACCCATCCGCACCACATACTGATCACAGTCCTTGGCTAGCCTTCCTGCAGGACCGTCAGCTTTCCGGTCTCTGGCCACCCTGCGTACTAACTGACCCTCCCCAGGCCTGCTTTTCTCCAGGCTGGTAGTCAACCACCCAGCTCCCAGTTGTCCTGCACACTAACCGGAATACCCTGAGCCACGTTCCCACAACTGGTTTGTTGGCCTTCCATTCTGCAGCCACCCTGCGTACTGACTAACCCTCCCAAGCCCACTTTCCTCCGGGACAGATGTCGGACACTGACTCACTGTCACCTTACTTACTAACCAAACTATCCCTGCCGTGCTTTCCTACAGTCAGACTGTCGGCCTTCCAGCACCCAACCACCCCAGGTACTGACTGACCGACCTTTTCCCCTGGCCGGCGTTCTATAGACTGTCCGGCTTCCAGCCTCCCTACAAACTGCCAGCCACCTGGCTCAGTCTCCTTGCGTACTCACCAGCCAGTCCTATAAGCAGCTTTCCTGAGAGGACATACAAGACAGTCAATTACCAACAAACAGTCCTTTCTGCTACAGAGTTCATTACCATAAACAGTTCTCTTCAAACTGGAGTCCATTCCCAGGTAAAGAGTCCAGTCTGCATTGTCAGAGAGACTCCACAACCAAAGGCAGAGGCAGAGTCCACTCTTGAAGGCAACGTATACATATCCCACAGCACAGGTACTCAGTCTCCATGGAGGTCTGGTTAATCCACAGAACCGAGCCCACTCATGGGAACGCAGTACATTGTGAGGGTGCAGTTAACTCAGGGGGGTTTGGTCCACTCTGAAGGCAGAGTCCACTCCCAAACTCCAGGACAGCAAATACTGCTCCCCCCCCCAGCGGGCTAGGCCACTAACTAGGGCCAGACCTACCTACAGGAACAGCTCATCTAGAAAGATGTATTTTCTCGTAAGGGCTCAGTCCAAAACACCAAAAAAAGTGAAAACATTCAAAAAAGAAAACTAGAATGCAAGGGATAAGCTCTGCCACAAAATCAATATAATCCTTTTCTCAAAAAAAGGTAACATGCTGTAACCAGCTAGTGAAACAACAGTTCCCTAAAGAAAACTGAAACACGTTTAGATCAGGCAGTTTAGAAATCAGTCCAAGAGGAATACCAATTAACAAACTGGCTATAATCCAGTCAGTTTAGGAATCAGGTTCTCCAAAGAAACCAACAGCAGCAGGAACACACTGACTGTGGCCCAGCCAGCACAGTCAGTCCCCTACACCAAGGGATTCTTATTCAACAGTACACAGTTTACAAACAGTTAACATTAACAGCTGTATACAGAAAAACAGCAATTTACAAGGGAGAGGAGCAGCAAAGTCAGGCCCCAAACCCTACTGTTCAACCACTTTTCAGGGAATGAGGACAAACCTCAAATCTCCACTTTCGGTCGTCACAAAAGTAGCAGTAAAAAAAAAATACATACAAGACTACTGCCAGCTCCAGTTAGGCAGTAGTGCAGGGGTAAGGTTAAGAGGAGGAACACCCCCCCTTACAAGGACGCTGTGAGCTGCCTGGCCCCCAACGACCCTGCATACTAATAGACCCCCCCTCCCCCACAGCCCACCTTTCCCCAAGTTGGTCATAGACTCCAGCTCCCAGCCACCCCATGCACTGACTAACTCATTTTGGCCCATACATACATAACAGAATTCACAAAGTTCTCTGTACAATTTCCAGGTCAAAGACAAAGACAGAGTCCACACCCAAACTCTAGGATGTAGCAAATGCTAACCTCAAAGCATGCGCATACACACACATGTTCAGTCTCCATAGAGGCCTGGCCCTTCCAGGGAAAACCAGGTCCACTCACAAATGTAGTACATTGAGAGGCTGCAATTAACTCAGAGGTTTGGTCCAGTCCCAAAGGCAGAGTCCACCCAAAGGGCTAGGCCCACTCTCAGGAACACAGTATATTATGAAAGGTGCAGGTAACTCACAGGGGATTGGTCCACTCCAGGATGCAGCAATTGCTTACCTCCCAGCACACAGATCTTTACCGATACCTAGTCACCCACAAAAAGGGCCAGACCTATCCACATGAGGCTGGCTAGCTCTGGAAAGATGGGCTCAGTCCAAAAACACCAAAGTGAAAACATGTTTAAAAAAAAAGGAAAACTAGAGTGCAAGGGCTAAGTCCTCCCACTAAATCAGCATAGTCCTCTTCTCAAAAGAGAAAAAGAATACCACACAGGCTGTAACCAGCCAGTGAAACAACAATTCTCTAATGAGAACTGAATTACACCCAAAACACTGATTGTAGACCTAGGAGTTTAGAAATCAGTACTCACTAAAAAAGGAATACCAGTTAACAAAACTGTCTACATAATTGAGCCAGTTCCAGAATCAGGTTTTGTCCAAAAAGCAGGAACTGTAACCCAGCCAGCTCAGAGTCAGTGCCCTAAACAGAGGATTCCAAATGTCCTGATTTTTTTCTAACTGTACAGAAGCTGGTAACCAACACCAAGTCACCCTTTATTGACTTACACACAGTACACTGACTGTGGCCAGCCTGCTCAGAGTCAGTTCCTTGAATGGAGGATCTCCTGGTTACATTTTTTCCCTTAATGAAGGGGATTCTAATCTGGTATATTTTTGTTCCCTAAATTAAGGACACAATCTCCTGGTTATATATTTTTTTCTTTGTCTCAGCTAGGGCTTTCCTGATTGTAGCACCAGTTAGCAGTTAACCTGGGACACCGAGTCCCCTCAGTTTAGGGGACTGACTATCTCCTGGTAGTTTTGTTTTTGAAACTTTACCCCCACCTAACTGCGGTAGTACTTATATTTTCCTCAGCACCCATGTTGTGTGGGTGCAGGTGAGATCTTCTGGTTGTTATTTTATTAAACAATACATAGTTTATTAAAACAATTAACATTAAACATCTGTATACAGAGAAACAGCAATTTTACAAGGGAGAGGAGCAGCAAAGCCAGGTTCCAAACCCTACCGTTCAACTAGTTTTCAGGGAACTGAGGACACACCTCAAATCCAGTTTCGATAATTGCAAAACAATAACAATGACATTTGTACATATAAGACAGCCTAATTACATGAAACAATGCATACAATACAATACACCCATGAAGTCACCCATCACTCCCACCTTCCGGCCACTCTAAGACAGCCTGCCCGACATCCCTTCCGGCTCTCGGTCCGCACTGACATCTTCTGACCACCGAAAGGACAGCCTGTCCTGCTTCCCCAACCCACCTCCTGCCAGAACAGCAGTGGCCAGGACAGCCTACCCACCTCGAGGATACCTAGGACAGCCCACCCGAGTACCTGCCTGGGGTGACAGTGCTGAGGACAGCCTACCTGCCTTCCAACTCTGTCTGCCACTACGTACCATCAGGGTCTCGCCCACCCCAATGCGCCAACCAGCCTGTGAATGGCCTGCACATCTTCTGGCCACCTCTAGGACAGCCCGTCCCCTTCCCTAGGACAAAAGCATGCAGGGGAGCCAACCAGCTCAGACTCGAAACGTCAGCTCTTTTCTCTCCTTACAGATGCTGCCATACCTGCTGAGATTTTCCAGCATTTTCTCTTTTGGTTTCAGATTCCAGCATCCACAGTAATTTGCTTTTATCCAATCTCCATAGAGTTCTGGCCCATCCTTGATGAACCAGGCCCACAGTACATTGTAAAAGGTGCAGTTAACTCACATGGGTTTTGGTCCACTCCCGAAGGCAGGGTCTACTCCCAAATTCCAGGATGCAGCAAGTGCTCACCTCCCAGCCCACATTCAAGCGTTCAGTCTTTGCAGAGGTTTAGGCCTACCCACAGGAACTCATCCAGTAAGATGTACTTTCTCACAATGGCTCAGTCCAAACACCAAAGAGTGAAGGCACATACAAAGAAACTAGAGTCCAAGGGCTAAGCCCTGCCACAAAAATTAACACATCTTTCACTTGGAGAAAAGGACAAAGATTAGCACACAGGCTGTAACCAACCAGTGAAACAACAAATCTCTTAATGAGAACTGAGTTACACCTGAGTTACCCCTTATTCCCAGCCCCCCCCCTCTTTCCTAGGGCAACAGCATGCAGGGCAGCCCACAAGCCTTCTGAATCTCAGCCAGCCCCTACACACCTTCTGGCTCTCTGACACCTTCCAACCACCTCTATGACAGCCCATCCTGATCACCCTTTCTCAGGCGGACAGCACCTCTGAACGGTCTACCTACCTTCTGGCTCTTGGGGGCGACCCGCATCGGGGTGGCCTACCCACCCTCCGGCTTTCGGGACAGCCTACCAACCTTCAGGTTCACAGGATGGCCTGTCCACCCTCCGACTCTCAGGGTGACAGCTTTCAGGCTGACCTATGAGCCTTCCAGCTCAGAGAGGTCTCCCAGACCCAGGGACAAGACAGTGCAGGTGATAAATGCAGATGATTCCTGAAGAAGGGCTTATGCCCGAAATGTCGATTCTCCTGCTCCTTGGATGCTGCCTGACCTGCTGCACTTTTCAGCAACACATTTTCAGTGCAGGTGATAAACTCAACAAGCAACAAGGCAAAGTCAATGATCAACAAACAGTCATTTCTGGTACAGGAGTCCATTACCATAAACAGTTCTCTTCAAAATGTAGAGTCCATTCCAGTATACAAAGTGCATTGTCAGAAATGGAGTCCACTACCGAGGGCAGAGCCCACTCCTGAAAGCAGCAAATGCACACCATCTTCATAGAGTCCTGGCCCACTCACAGGAACACAGTACATTGTAAAAGGTGCAGTTAACGCACAGGGGGTTGGTCCACTCCAAAGGCAGGGTCAACGTGCCAGGATACAGCAAGTGCTCACGTCCCAGTGCGCGCACACACACATGCTTAGTCTTTGCAGAGGCCTAATCCTTCTCACAAGGACTCAGTCTAAACACCAAAACAAAATAAAAAACAGTGAAGGCACATACAAAAAACAAAGAAAACTAGAGTGCAAGAGCCAAGCCCTGTCATAAAATCCACATATACTTTGAGGAAAAAAAAAGACAGAAAAGAGTAACACACAGGCTGTAAGCAGCTAGTGAAACAACAATCTCCTAATGAAAACACATTCAGTTACACCTGAAACACATTGATTGTGTAGATCAGGCAGTTTAGAAATCAGTCCTCACTAAAAAAAAGGAAAACCAGTTAACAAACTGGCTATATAATTCAGCCAGTTCAGAAATCCGGTTTCCCCAAGAGAAAACCAGAAACTAACAGCAGCAATAACACACTGACTGACCTAGCCAGCACAGTCAGTGCTCTAAATGGAGGAGATTCTAAATCTCCTGGTTATATTTTTTTGAGACTCTTCCCCCCACCCAAACTGCAGTAGTGCTTATTATTTCCCCAACACCCCTGTTGTGTGTGCGCAGGTCTGATCCCCTGGTTATATTTTTTTCCCTTTTTTAAAAATTTTATTAAACAATTCACAGTTTACAAAACAGTTAACATTAACAGCTGTATACAGATAAACAGCAATTTTACAAGGGAAAGGGATCCCCTGGTTATATTTTTTTCCCTTTTTTTAAAAATTTTATTAAACAATTCACAGTTTACAAAACAGTTAACATTAACAGCTGTATACAGATAAACAGCAATTTTACAAGGGAAAGGAGCAGTAAAACCAAAACCCACAATTCAACCAGTTTTCAGGGAAAGGAGGACAAACCTCAAATCCCAGTTTCAATCACCACAAAACAGTAACAATGACAAGTACATATAAGACTGCACTTTTTCTTATGTAATTGGACATACAATTCAGAGCCCCAGAAACCTAGCAGGACTCCTCCCACCTTCCAGCCACTCTTAGGCAGCCCATCCCTACGTACCTTCCAGCTCGGTCCACCCATGCTCCTTCAGTCCGCCCTGACACACCTTTTGACCACCTCTAGGACAGCCCGCCCCAGTGCGAAAGTGCTGAGGATGGCCTGCCCGCCTTCTGGCTCTGTCTGCCCCAACATACCATTGGGCTCTCACCCACCCCAATGCATCATCTGGCCCATGGACTGCCCTGACACACCTTCCAGCCACCTCTAGGACAGCCCAACCCCTTCCCCTGGGAAGGCAGCATGCAGGGCAGCCCATAAGCCTTCCGGATCTCAGCCTGCCTCTACGCGCCTTCTGGCTCCCAGCTGCTCCGACCACCTCTAGGACAGCCCATCCCGATTACCCCTTCTCAGGACGACAGCGCTCAGAACAGCCTACTCACCTTCTGGTTCTCGCAGCGACTGGCATCAGGTTGGCTTATCCACTTCCAGCTTTCAGGACAGCCTACCAACTATCAGGTTCACAGGATAGCCTACCGTCCTTGGCTCTCAGGACGACCTATGAGTCTCCCAGCTCAGTAAGGCCTGCCAGACCCAAGGACACAGACAACAGTGCAGGTGATAACCCAACAAGCAACATGACTGAGCTAATTATCAGAGTCCTTTAATTAGGATAGACAGTTCTCTTCAAAATATAAAGTCATTCCCAGGAACAGAGTCCACTCCAGTATAAAAAGTGCATTGTCAGAAATGAAGTCCACTCCAAATACAGAGTCCGTTGCTAAAAACAAGAGTCCACAACCAAGGGCAGAGTCCACTCCCGAAGGCAGCAAATGCACACCCCACAGCACACAGGTACTCAGTCTCCATGGAGTCCTGGCCCATCCTTAGAGAACTAGGCCCACTCATAGGAACACAGTACATTGTAAAGGTGCAGTTAACTCACAGGGGTTTGGTCCACTCCTGAAGGCAAGGTCTTCTCCCAAACTTCAGGATACAGCAAGTGCTCACCTCCCAGCACACACACAGGTGTTCAGTCTTTGCAGAGGCCCAGTCCAAGGGTGAGGCCTATCCACAGGAACAGCTCATCTGGAAAGTTGTAGTTTCTCACAAGGGTTCAGTCCAAACACCAAAGAACAGTGAAGACACATGCAAAAAAAAAACAGAAAACTAGAATTCAAGGGCTAAGCCCTGCCACAAAATCAACATTGTCCTTTTCTCAAAAGTGAAAGAGAAAAAGAGTAGCACACAGGCTGTAAGCAGCCAGTGAAACAACCCCCTAATGAGAACTGAGTTACACCTGAAACACTGTGTGCATGAGTAGTTTAGAAATCAGTCCTCACTAAAGGAATACCAGTTAACAAACTGACTATATAATTCAGCCAGTTCAGGAACTTGGTTTACCCCTTTTTTTTAAAAAAAAAGCAGAAACCAATAACACACTGACTGTGACCCAGCCAGCCCAGAATCAGTGCTCTAAACTGAGGAGATTCTAAATCTCCTGGTTATATATTTTTTGAGCCCCAACTGCAGTATGCTTATAATTTCCCCAATACCCCTGTTTTGTGTGCAGGTGTGATCTTCTGGTTATATTTATATTTTATTAAACAAATTACAAACAGTTTACAAAAAACATTACCAGCTGTACATAAGAGACAGCAATGTTACAAGGGAGAGGAGCCCCTGTTTTGTGTGCAGGTGTGATCTTCTGGTTATATTAATCATCCAGGGCTTTCCTGATTGGCTTAGGTTCACAACCCCAAACAAGGATCTCATGGTGAACAAAATCCAGCTGGTTCCAGTCACTGCATTAACAAAAGTATATCACCTTATTATTCTTTATTTTACATCTGATCTTTACATTTTGCTAACCTGCAAGGCATCCTGAAGTTGCTTGGTATTCTGCATTTGAACTTATCGTGTGAAGTTTGAAATCATGCCCTGTACAACTATGCTTAAAATTTGCAAAATTATTTCTGATTGCATGATCATTGATTAACTTGGTAGAAATCAGGTGAATTTTCATAAAATATGGGATAACAGAATAATAATAACTTATTTTTGTTGCTCTATTTTTAGATCCTCCTTCTTCTACAGCTGCAAGAACTCTCACTCTTGTTGCAAAATCACTTCAAAATTTAGCAAATTTGGTGGAATTTGGAGCTAAGGTACTCACTTTGAATCTTAGAAGTTCAAGCTAAACTAATTTTGCTGAAGCTTTTGTATCTTTCAAAATTCTTCCACTGCTTTATAAGTAATGTCTCAAAACACAATATCATCATAACAGTGTCAGTGTCAATGAACCTCAATAATATTTTTATCCTGTTCTGAAGTCACTATGTTTTATCATCAAGATTTTTTATGGAATAGTATTATGATTCCAATGGCTGTTATTACTGAGTAAGGCAGATCCCAACTGAAATCTGATTTGACTTTTTCTTTGTGTTTTAATGAGGTCGTCTTTTACTCAAACACACATACACAAGGTTGCAGATTCAGTTTATCAATAAAATATATTTATAACGCAAAGAAATGAAGCGAAAGTAGAATAAACCAAAGTATATATAACACAAATTTGATTTCAAAACATACAACAAATTAGAATCTCATTAATCCTGAAAGCATTGCTTTACAATATTCACAACCAGAGAATTCGTTTCTCTTTTATGTCCACAGAGCTAAATTCAACGGTGGCTCAATTCTTCATTTTCAGAATTTGATGAATGGTTTCTGGTGCTTTCATTTAACTGAGTATTTACTTTTTTAAAGCTTTGCTTAATTCCTTCAGCGTTGTATCTATATACTTCTGGTCTGTAACTTCTAGACACAATTACTTACACTGACGAACTTCTTTCTAGAAGTGCTTAGCTACCTCCCCCTCTTGGGAGCAACTGATCTACACATCCAGGTCAGTTAAGGCTTCTGAATATGATCCAAACTAAAACTAAATAGTTTTCTCATCAAAAAAGGGAAGAAAATCAACCCTTGATCTCCTGAGAAACCTAATGCACAACAGTTTATTGCTGAACAAAAACCATCCAATGTAGACTCTTTTTAGAAAAATAAATCACCATGGCTGCAGAAGAAAAGCTCGAGAGTTAGCACTGCTGCCTCACAGCGTCAGGGACACAGGTTTGATTCCAGCCTCTGGCAACTGTCTGTGTGGAGTTTGCATATTCTCCCCGTGTTGGTGTAGGTTTTCTCTGGGTGCTGTGATTTCCTCCCACAATCCAAAGATGTGCAGTTTAGGTGAATTAGCCATGCTGAATTGCCCATAGTGTTCAGGGATATAAGTTAGGTTCATTAGTCAGGGGTAAATATGGGGTAGAAGAAATGGGTCTGGGTGGTTACTGTTTGAAGGGTCGGCGTTGACTTGTTGGCCGAAGTGCCTGTTTCCACAGTGTAGGGATTCTATGATCTATGAAATATCTCCAAGATAATCCCCTTCAGAGATGCACAAAAAAAAATCCACAAGATCGAAGTTCAAAAATCCCAAAATCAAAAGGTACATCTTGCATCACAGTTGACTCCATTGAGAAGATACTAGAGAAAGAGGATATAATAGGATAGTGAATAATTAGTTATGTGCTATATGCAATTATACGTATTGCCAGTAGGGGTTGTACAAAGGGACCGGAAGTGTAGTGACAGTCATCATTTGCAAACCTCATCACTGTGAAAAAGATATTCCTAAGAAATGATTAGGACATGAAATCAGAACAATGGAATAGAAGTTATGAATGTAAAACTAGAACATTAATATTGCTAATGTAATTTTAAAACTTCAATAATTTTGAGGAAAACTTCAATGGTCAGTGTTTGAAACAATATGTCAGGGTAATCTTCTTAGTTCATTTGCTGATTATCTTGTACCGTTGTATTTCTTAAATAGAATTGACTCAGACAATTTAGACTTAGTGAATTTACAATTAAAGCTTATCATGTTCCATATGCTGTGAGATATTCATTATCAAAGATGGAATACTATATAATGATGCAAGTTTTTTTTAATAGGAGCCCTACATGGAAGGTGTAAATCCATTTATCAAGAACAACAAGCACCGGATGATTATGTTCTTAGATGAATTAGGGGTAAGTTGCACTTAGTTGCCCCAAAAATTAATAATCTTGAAGACAACAGTTGAGATATCTGAACCAGAACACATTGGTTGTAGCCACCTTGTATTTTGTTTTCAAATTAGCTGAATTATCAGTATCCACAGGATTAAGTTTAATTTCCTTTAACATAAAAAAGTACATGATGTGAAGAAGATACTGGGAGTTAAGATCAAATTTAGTCAAACAGATAGGGGAGATGGAAAGACAGAGAAAGGCTGAAAGTGAAAACTCCAGACTTAGACAGCTGAAGAAGCATTCTTGGATGTGCATAACAGCTAGAGTTAGAGACAGAGAGCAGTACATACTGAGAAAGCTAGTGAAGCGGGAGAGGTAAGATGGGATTTAAATCCCAAGGTTGAGGATTGCAGTGGCTGTGAATATGGGTAAACATAAAAAAAGGAGCCAGAGTAGGCAGCCAACTTTCCCTTCAAGCCTACTTCACTATTCAACATGATCATGACTGATCACCCAGTTCAGTACCTTGTTCCTGCTTTTCCACAAATCCTTTGTTTCCCCAGCTCTCGTATATATTTATATGTAACTCTTTGAAAGCATTCAGTGTTTGCCCAGAACTGCTCTGTGTGGAAGATAATTCCGTTGGCTCCCTGCTCTCTGGCTGAAGAAATTTCTCAAGTGGTAAATGGCCCACCCAGTATCCTGAAACTGTGACCCCTGATTCCCTGGTCATCAGGAACATTCTTCCTCCATTTATCCTCTTGTTGTGGTAGAATTTAATTCGTTTATCTAAACTCTAGTGAGTATAATACTAACTGATCCAGTCTCTCTCTCTGTCTCTGTGTCAGTCTTGCCACCTCAATAATCAGTCTAGTAAACCTTCATTGAACTCCCTACTTATCTGAGGAAAGATACTCTTGGCTAAAGAGATTAAAACTGCGCACAGTATTCCAGGTGTGGACTCACAAAGGCCCTGTACAATTGCAGCAAGATGTCTGTGTTCCTGTACTCAAATTCTGTCCCTATTCCGAGCAGCAGAACTGTATCTTCAACAGCCCTATACTGTGATCCACTGTGGTCCTAGATGAGGCACGAGCATCACACCTGTGCTCCACAGCAGTCAAGGATTGTTGCAGTGAGCACCCCCTGTCCTGCTGATAACCAGTCTTATAAAGCACCTGCACCCCAAAACAAACAAGATAAACAAGCACTCTAGGATGTTCGAGCCAGAGTAATCGGCATACATCTCCATGAAGTGATAATGGCAATCATAGGTAACCTAAACATTAATCAAATGGAACCCCTCCTGTTCATGAATCATGCAGCATTATTCTGTAGCCCTCTCAACACCGCATGTGTGCAATCAATGACACCTTGTACCTCAAGGATCCCTGCAGTGTTCCTGAATTCTATTGTCTGGATTACAGCACTGGCTTCATCATTGGGAAACAAAATCAATCACTGAGATCTTGGTTAGATGGCATCATTCACTAATTGATGCATGTGTGGGTGCACAAAGGAACCAATGGCCTCGCACCCTCTAATGTAGCATTCCTAACCCACTCCAGCACCTGGCAGTTTCATCAGTGTCCCAAGATATACTTTGGGCTTCCTGCACATATTATGCATCTTGAGGAGCCCTGTGGCTGTGAGTTGAGCCCTCCTCAACTTACGTGTTGGCCTGCATCTAACCCTGCTGTTCACCCTGCTCTTCTATATCCATGTTCACTTTCTGAAGTAGACAGCCACAGTGACCAGCATGACACTAATGGCAAGGCCATAAGTGTTCGTGGAGGCAGGGGTCATGGCTGAGATGTTAAAAGAATATTTTGCATCTGTCTTTGCAAAGAGAAAAATGCTACTCAGGCCCAGGTGATAGAGGAAGAAATTCTGTCAATGTGACTGTTCACAGTTTCTAAACCAGTAGAGTTGGTACATTAAAAAAAGAACGAACTGCAGATTTTGTAAATCTGAAACTGAAAGAGAAATCTGGAAAATCTCAGCAGGTCTAGCAGTATTTGTGGAGAGACAGCAGAGTTAATGTTTTGGAGTGAGTGGCATTTCTTCAAGCTACCAGGACCAGATGAGAAAGTGTGTGTGAAAATTGTAGGGGCACTGGCAATAATATTTCATTCTTCGCTAGACTTAGTGGAAGATGCCAGAAATCTGAAAAATTGCAAACATTATGATCTTGATCAAGAAAGGTTGCAAGGATATGTCCAGTAATTACGCACCACTCAATTTACATTCAGTGGTAGGGACAATTATTCAGGTTAGAATTAGTAGGTATGTGGAGGAAGATGTGTTGATTTGGAGAATCAACATGGATTTTGAAAGAAGAAATGTCAAACTAATTTGCTGGAGTTTTTGAGGAGGTAACAACAAGATTCAATGAGGGAAACACTGGTGCGGTATAAATGAGCATTTGATACAATGCTAATGAGGAACGTTATAGGTCATGGAATAAATGAGGCAAAAGAAATATGGATACAAAATTTCCTGAGTGATAGGAGACAGAATAATGCTCAGTGGATATTGGGACGGTATTGGTCGGTATTGGGACCATTGCTTTTCCTGAATATATTAATGATCTAGATCTTGATGTGCAGAGGACAATTCCAAAGTTTTCAGGTGCTATGAAACTTGGAAAAATTGTAAACTGTGGAACTCTAATAGGACATAGATTGGTGGAGTAGGCATATAGGTGGCAAGTGAGCTTCAATGCAGAAAAGTGTGAACTGATGCATTGGTAGGAAGAATGTTGAAAGGCAGAACATAGGGGTACAATCCTAAAGGGAGTGCAAAGCAGCAGACCTGGATGTATATGTGCACAGATTATTGAAGATAACCAGGACAGTTGGAGAAAACAATAACTGAAACATACAGTTTCTCAGCTTTATTGATAGGGGTGTAGAATACAACAGCAAAGAAGTGATGTTGAACTTGTAAAGATGCTTATTAGACCTCAGCTGGAGTATTTTGTACAGTTCTGGGTATCACTTATATTAATGATATAAATGCATTGCAGAAATTATTTACAAGAATGGTTCCAGTGATGAGAAATTTCAGTTATGAGGATAGAATTAGATTTTTGGGACTGCTGTCCTTGGAGAGAAGACTACTAAGAGCAGATCTGATAAACATTATAAAAATTATGAGTGAACTTGATAAGACTAGATGGGAGAAACTGTTCCCACCTGTAAAGAAGAACAAGAATGAGGGGGCAGAGATTTAAAGTTGATTTGCAAAAGAACTAAGATTGATATGAAAAAACTTGTTTACTCAGTGTATCGTTTAGGTATGGAATACCCTGCCTGGAAGTGTGGTGGAGACAGGTTCAACTGAGGTATTCAAGAGGGCAGGGGAATTGACAGTTGGTCCTGATGCTTATTTGAAGAGCTAGTGCAGATATGATCGACCAAATGGCTTCCTTCTGTGCCAAAAGTTTTATATGATCAAATATTTTCTTAGTTTATTCTATCCTTCTGACTCTTTAATTGATCACAATTGTAAACAAACCAGGAAAAAACTATGTCTCATTTTTTATCTGTATTTCTCACTCATTATTTCTGATAGTACATGAACTAATCCACTTTCTGAAATATTTCAGAGTATATTTTATACAAAATTACTGGACCATCAGCATCTCAAAGCACTGAGTTTTAATTATGTGTTCTTATTGTATATGAGAATTTAACTCCATTCAATAAATGGCATGCTACAGCTAAATTACATAATCCTAATGGAAAATGATGTCTTCATTTTCTGATTGTCAGATATTCCATGTTGTGAAACTATTTTGTCCCTTTTTAAATGGATCAGTATCCATCAACGTGCTTGCATCACAACATATTTAGTTTCACCTTGGGAAAGAACAGATGCATTCTTGCAAGGTTCACATTTGATGACCAGCCTGGATTTCATTTGATAAAAATAAAGTGAATTTAAACCTAAATGAGATATTTCATTGTGTTTAGAATGTCCCTGAGCTTCCTGACACTACAGAGCACTTTAGGACTGATTTGTCTCGTGACTTGGCAGCTTTGCATGAAGTTTGTGCAGCACATTCGGATGAACTTCGCACATTAAGCAACGAACGAGGAGTCCAGCAGGTAACTCCCATTTTTAATTTTGTTGCTTATTTAAAATTAAAAAATTCTAATTAAAATTTTTAGTTGCAATGGGAAAGGCAATGTGTGGGAACGTAATTCATATGAATTGAGCCATAATTGTTGAAATACCCTGAGTTTCTAGGTTTACTGGTCTGGTAACTTAAGTAATCTAAATCAATTAACCACAGTAATTCTCTGTCTGCAAGTATTTAAACTGTAAGATATGACATCTTTAAATGCACTGTTTATGAAGCTATTAACTTCACCGATGAGCCAGAGGTGATACCAACTGCTGCTCAAGTTATGAAACTCTTGAGCACAAATTATTGCAGGTGATAACACTTCCTACAGACCTGGATATCAAGGATTCCGGAAGTATCCAGGATTGTTCACATTGAGCAGCGTGAGCATGCCATCGAGTCCAAACTCTGTACTTTTTTTCTATATGTGCGACTGTTAAACTGTTACATAAATAAATAGACATGTGAGCTACTGCTGCATGAGCTGCTTCTCATTGTATAGGAGTTTTAAATGAAACATTTTATTTTAACTTTTAAAAATCTTAGATTATAATTTATAGTTAATGATTTTCAATTTGCTTAATTCTTATCTTATACTTTGGCTTACTTTCTCATCCTTAACACTGTTTGTGAGGTCATATTGTTTTTTTCCTGTGTTTGATTTAATTCATGTTCACATTTTGATTCCTTGCTTCTTTTTATCTGATTTCTTGATGTCCTTTTTGAATCTCTATTCTGCTTCTACTCCTTTATATCTGATCTTGATCTCTTGGCTTACATCATAAATCTACTATGCTCCTGCTTTACAATACAGACTGTGATCAGTGATTCTAACCTGTTTCACTGTGCTCTATTCCAACTTGCTTCCTTGTCTATGTCTTCTACATTAAATAAGTAAATCAATATTAAATCATATATAGTTTTAGGGACACGTTTTCATGTGTTGTTAACAGTATCTGATGACATTCCTGATGTCTGTATTTTTCAGCATGTCTTGAAAAAACTTCTGGCGATTACAGAACTGTTGCAGCAGAAACGAAATCAGTATTCTGCATCTAGTAGGTAGCAGCCTTCCTGGTCAGAAATTCTGCATGGATTAACATGTCCCAGGTTTATCAGAGGACACTTCACAACAATCTCCTTTTTTGTTACATCTGAAATAAATACTCACATACCAACATTCCTTCTAGTGTGTGAACTATGCAACAGAAAAACAGTTGGTCAATCGCATCAGCAAGTTAGCTATTTGTGCAGACCACCTCTTGCACTTTTCTCTCTGAACAAGTCACTAGCCATTGAGCCTTGATGTACTAGTCATCTTTCACAAAGCTAGGTGAATCGACAACATAAGGTGTTTAATGTTTCAAGTTGCCAAAGTTCCCAGGATCTATCCAGAACTACAGTATGAAATGTCAGTCAGATGATGAGATACGTTTGTGAAAACTGGAGTACAGGCTGTAAAGTGTTTGTACTAAAACTTCTGATTGATTACTTGTATGGTTAAGACTGCTCACGTCTTTAATCTCTGGTTATATATTTACAGCTTATTGGAAATGTCTTTAAATACCAAGGTTCCTCACTAAAGACTGGTTATTATACTATACAAAAAAAAATCTGCAATAAGCATTCATTGCATGACATGTGCAGACAGAGCATACATAGCATTTATTGTGCCACTAATTTTGATCAGTTTAATTACACTGTACAATTGGCTGAGTCTTCCAACAAAAGCAGTAATCAGAAAAAATTCTGTTAAAGTTACTTAATCAAAAGCTTTGTATGTATAATGTTTACAAATGTAAACAAATTCAATAGTTGAATAAATTTATTGATCATTGTATCAGAAATGCATGCACTTATTAAACCATTTTGTAAAGTACTTTGCCTTTTGTTTCAATAAATGAAAAACAGTATTGAAACTGACAAGTTCAACCATTTAAGTCATTTGGTAGCACAGAATTTGAGTATCACTGAAAAAGGACAATGACATTTTGTCAAAATCTTGTGCTCATTAGAACAATTTGCAAAAAATTGCAACGGGCAAACAACATTTATTTTGTAATAGAGTGCTAAATGATTGGCAAATGAACTCTGGCATAGGCATTGACATGGAGAGTGATAGAATGTTAAAATATTAAAATTGTTAATGTATAATTTATAATGAATAATGTTAGAATCAATTAATGACTGACTGTTAACTGCCAAATTTTGAAATTTTAAACCATGCAGATGAATTCTTATCAAAGAACTACCCTCAGAAATAAACTGGAAAATGGAATCAAATATTGTCCAATTCCAAAATCTAAGGTTCAACTTCGGAGTTTTGCAAGCATGAACTGGTCGGTGCAGTCAGGCTTTAAGATTTCTCAAAACTTTGAGCATCGAGTGAAGCTAGTTGTTTCATGCTGCTGCTAAGCAGCAACATAATAGGATTTGCCACTAACATGATGCAGCTGTTTTACTTGAGTTTCAAAGCCAGCATTATGCAGTAGCTTAATATCAAATTGCAACACCCTGAACAGCTTCAAACTACTTTGGCTTTAAATAATTTTACATATTAAAGTAAATTAAATCTATGGCAAATGCAGCTAAAAAAAAGGGCAACTACAGTGCAACAAAAGCCTGCAACAACTGTATAGATTAGGAATGTGAAAGCTTAAAAAGTTTTGCATGCAATTTCAAGTCCTGAAAATGAAAGGATGAGTTATCTGCTTGCCAACCTGCTTGCCAACCATTGAATGTTCAGCTTGTAATCATACAACTGCAACGTAACAGAACAGAAGACCAAACAAGGTAAAATAAAGAACCGTGGATGCTGAAGATCTAAAACAAAAACAGTCAGAAAACCGTTACTGCTCACACTCCTGTAACTTCTTTTTATCAGCAATATGGGTGAAACTTCACAGTATAACTGCAAGCGTTTTGTGAAATCAGCTCACTGCCTTAAGTCAAATTAAAATGGGGCAATAAATGATGACTTATTAGTAGTGTCCACATCCTATTAAGAATTTTCAAAAAGATGACCACATTTCAAATGTATCTAATCGGCTGTAAAGAACTATGGAAAGGTATGAGATAAGTGCAAATTCTTTATGGTACATATATGCACCTTTTTGTATGTTTCTTGGTATAATACACAAACTACACATTGTTTTAAAATTATTGTGTATGTTTTCCTTCCTATATTGTGAATGTTAGGTGTTTGAAGTGTAAATATACAAGTATAAAGTTCATTTACTTTTGTGATTTCTGCGAAAATACTTGTTGAAATGAAGATAAAAGATTAAAGGCAAAATAATAAAGTGAAGTAATAAATCTTTCATGAACATTTTTCATTCTGAATTAAAGAAAAAAGTTACAAGTAAAAGCCAGGCTCTACATGTCTTGTTAATAGACAAACTGTGCAAGGTCAGTTCTTGACTTGTCACCCTGTGTTAAGATTTGGTATCATCCAGAAAGTTAGAAAAGCAGCGTACAAGGTTTTCACCAAGACTGTGTGGCACCACTAGCATACTGAGCCTGTTGAAACAACATGTAGTTTCACATCTGAATGATTAATATCATCCCAAATGTTCTGAAGAATTCCCACTTCTAGTAATAGATATATATATTTAAAAGTCAAGTACTAAATTAACTAACTTTACTGTCAAAACACATATGGCTTCTTTGGTTCTTCAAAAAGAAAGTGACATTGGCAAGAATCACACTTTATCATTATACTAAAAGTATGTTAATACAAATTGCAAAATAATATTCCAAGGTACGAAGTATCTTGTAAAAAAGTTCAAAATAACCATGCAAAACTGATATACATAGGAATTGGGTTCTGAAGAAGTCATAGTGGAAATGTTAAATCTCTCTCTTCAGAGTTGCTACCAGAGCTACTAAGTTTCTTCCACACTTTGAATATATTATATATTAGGTAGTTATAGACAGAACATGTACACCATACTGCACCTGTCTCAATTCAACAAAATAACAATAGTCATTCACTGGTTCATTTCGCAGGGCAGTGCCTTGACCAAGGTCTATCTACCTAATTTAAAATTTAAAGCTGGACAGTTATTGTCATCGTTAACTGCTGTGTTCTCTGTGGCAATGCCTCTATCCATCAATTTACTTGTCACTAATCATTACTCTTCTCTCGTACATTATATATTTTGTTTTCCCTTTACTTTGATAATTCTTGGTGCAAATTGTCCACATGCGTGCAAGATGAAAAGCTTTGACAAAATGTTTTCTTTCAGTCAAGTTCTTTGCTATCAAATTCAATTTACTTATCCAGACACAATTTAGCTTAAATTCATGCTGGTTGTCTTTTTTTACATGTTTCTGTATGAGAAATAATATCGTCCCTCAGAGTTTTAAGAATTATTTGCTCAATACTGAAGTTAAGCTAACTGGCCTGTAATTATTAGGTTTGTACTTTTTTAAATGATGGCAGAACGTTATCAGTTTTTTTTTACTTCAGCACTATACAAACTGTGAATCTATGTATATGATTTTCACTGCTTAGTAACTCCAAGAACAACACCAACCACTCCACAAGGCCTTCATTGACCTGACTAAGGCTTTTAACTCAGTCAGTCATTCAGGAAATGCTATCGAAGATCCTATCCAGTAAAATGAATCAATTATCTGTCTCCACAAGATGTCAATCATCCCCACCGACTGTAATATGACAGAATGCTTTGTGGCTAGGACAGGGATCATGCAGCAAAGTGTTATCATCCCCACCTTTTTCTCCATTTTCATTGCCACTAGCTTTATCTGGTCAAGAAGAAGCTTCCCAGTGGTATAGACTGTGCCTGCAGGACTAATGGCAAACTTTCAACTGGATGAAATCCAAGAAGAAAATAACATCATCTCTGCTTTTGCCGAAGAGAATCTTCACAGTACATTTGACTTCTTTGCGGAAGCATAAGAAAGAATTGGTCTCAACCTCAAGGCTGAAACCTTTTACCAATCAGTCCCAGGTCAAGTTCTGGTTCATCCCTCCATTAAGTTCAATAAAAATCCCTCCAAATGTGGAACATTTAAGGCTGACATTGAAACAGAGATTCAACATTACATCAAACTGTAGGCGCCACTTTCAGGCAATTCAGAATCTTCAACAATAGTGACATCTGTGCTGATAGCAAAATCTGCTCTAAAGAAGAGTCATCTAGAATTGAAATATTAGCTTGCTTTCTCTCCACTGATGCTGAGATTTCCCTGCACTTTTTTGTTTTCAGTACAGATTCCAGCAACTGCAGTAATGTGTTCCTACCTGATACCAAGATCCTTGTGTATAATGCAATCATTCTTCTGACTTGTCTATATGGCTAGAAACGTGGACTACATAAAGACACCACCTAAAGACCATTGAAAAGTACCAATAATGCTGTTTGAGATGGGATTCTCTCCCTCAGTTGGGAGGCTAGGTATACTAACATCAGTATCCTTTAAGCAGCTAATAGCACCAGCATTGAAGCCATGATTATCTGCCCAGGTTCTGACTACCAAAGAAAGTATTTTTTGCCGAGCTCAAGGAAGGCACTCAAACAAGAGGAGGATCAAGGAAGTATTTTAAAGCCTCCCTGAAGATTTTCCTCAAGAATGTAACATAGATGTCAATGCATGAGAGGCCCTTGTTCAGAAGAAACCACCTAGGAGGAAACTGCTGTATGAAGGGGCACAATGCCTGGCACAAGATGAATTGCAGAAAAAGAACTGGAGAAATACCAGTGACCTCAAGGCCAAGAGTCAAAGAGTGTGGTGCTGGAAAAACACAGCTGGTCAAGCAGCATCAGAGGAGCAGGACAGTGCAGTCCTCAGTTTATCTCACGGTCAAGACTAATTCCATCTCTCAAACACTTGCCAAACATATAGTTGGTGATGTGACTCTAGAATTGGGCTCATCAGCCACACGAGGACCCACAAAACTTATGACAGAATTTCCTAGGTGAACAATCATACTGATTAGCAAGTGAATACCAATGATAGTGACCATAGTCATGGTCAGATAGAATTGGAAAATGATAGAAACTTCCACCACATTCTTCCTTGCTTCTCATTACTGGCCTGCATATTTATCTACATCAAAAATGCTAAATCCTTTCATATTTCCTCTTTATCTAACTCAATACTTCACACTGCTCTTCCCTAACTACAATGTCTGCATCATTCCCTTCATTTCCAAAAACATGTATTCAGTGTTTTCCAAACATAGGTTATCTTTACTATCTCTTGTTTGTTTTCTTTGCCAATATTTTTTCATGCTCCCCTTTGTTTCCTATACTCTTGTAGGCTCTTAGGATCTGACGTGCTTATTATTTGCTTTATTCTAATCTGTATGTTCCTCACTATACCAGGACTTTATCTTGTGCTTTCAACCATTGAGGTATCAGTCCAAAGTATTTTGTTGGTGTCTGCATGTACACTGTCCCAGAGGCTGCTCGCTCTACATTTTTATTCACTTGTGGGACTTGGGTGTTGCTGGCTGGCCAGTATTGAAGCCCATCCCTATTTGTCCTTGAGAAGGTGATGGTGAGCTGCCTTCTTGAATCGCTGCAATCTACTTGCTATGGGTTGACCCATAATACAGTAGGGAGGGAATTCCAGGATTTTGACCCAACAGCTATGAAGTAACAGTGGTATATTTCCAAGTTACACTCCTGTTTTGTGTCTTGTAGATGGTGGATACACTTGGGGATGTCAGGAGGGGAGTTACCACAGTATCCCTAGTCTCTGACCTACTGTGTTCATGTGGTGAGTCCAGTTGAGTTTCTGGTCAATGGTAAGGATGTTGACAGTGGGGGATTCAGTGATGATAATACTATTGAAAGTCAAGGAGCAATGGTTAGAGTGTCTCTTACTGGTGATGGTCATTGTCTGGCATTTGTGTGATGCAAATGATACTTGCCACTTGTCGGCCCAAGCCTGGCTATTGTCCAGGTCTTGTTGCATTTGAGCACAGACTACTTCAGTATCTGAAGAGTCACGAATGGTGCTGAATACTGTGCAATCATCGGCAAACATCCTCACTTCTGACCTTATGAGAGAGGGAAGGTCATTGATGAAGCAGCTGAAGATTGTCAGGCATAGAACACTCCCTTGAGGGACTCCTGCAGAGATGTCCTGGAGTTGAGATGACTGACCTTCCACAACCACAATCATCACTGTGCCATGTATGACTCTAACCAGCAGAGTGTTTGCCCCCAATACCCATTGATTCCAGATCAGATTTGCTGGGGTCCCTTGATGCCATACTTGGGACAAATGCAGCCTTGATGTCAAGGGCTGTCACGGCTGGAATTCAGCTCTGTGGTGGAATTTCAATTTAATAATAAAAATCTGGAATTAAGAGTCGACTGATGACCATGAAACCATTGTCAATTGTCAGAAAAACCCATCTGGTTCACTAATGTCCTTTAGGATAGGAAAAGACCTGGTCTAGCCTACATGCGACTCCAGAGCGCAGATCCCCAGAATATTATTCTGGGTTTCTGGATTAATAGTCGAGCGATAATACCACACGGGCATCACCTCCCCTGCCCAAATTATTATTAACCATTAAATTAATCTCTTCAAATTATTACTGTCCTGTAGCACTGTTTTTAAATAACTACACAGTTGGTTAAATATAGCTTTCTAGTGTTTTAAGACTTTCTAGAGTGTTCATTCTAGGCTGCTACCTTCTCTCCTCCTGATGTCATTCAAGTGATCAGTAACAACATCATACCACACAAGGACTCCTGAATTTGTTTTGCACTCTTGCTATCTTCTCGTTGAATACTTCCCACCACCGAGAAACTGCTTTAACTATATAAATTTAGGGTGTAGGTTTGCTTGCTGAGCTGTAGGTTTGATATCCAGACGTTTCATTACCTGGCTAGGTAACATCATCAGTGGCAACCTCCAAGTGAAGCGAAGCTGTTGTCTCCTGCTTTCTATTTATATGTTTGTCCTGGATGGGGTTCCTGGGGTTTGTGGTGATGTAATTACCTGTTCGTTTTCTGAGGGGTTGATAGATGGTATCTAGATCAATGTGTTTGTTTATGGCGTTGTGGTTTACATTATTACAGCGTGGAAACAGGCCCTTCGGCCCAACAAGTCCACACCAACCCGCCGAAGCGCAACCCACCCATGCCCCTACATTTACCCCTTACCTAACACTACGGGCAATTTAGCATGGCCAATTCACCTGACCTGCACATCTTTGGACTGTGGGAGGAAACCAGAGCACCTGGAGGAAACCCACGCAGACACGGGGAGAACATGCAAACTCCACACAGTCAGTCGCCTGAGGCAGGAATTGAACCCGGGTCTCAGGCGCTGTGAGGCAGCAGTGCTAACCACTGTGCCACAGTGCCACCCACAGGTTGGAGTGCCAGGCCTCTAGGAATTCTCTGGCATGTCTTTGCTTAGCCTGTCCCAGGATAGATATGTCGTCCCAGTCAAAATGGTGGGTTTTTTTCATCTGTGGGTAGGTCTACGAGGGAGAGAGGGTCGTGTCTTTTTGTGGCTAGCTGATGTTCGTGTATCCTGGTGGCTAACTTTCTTCCTGTTGTCCTACGTAGTGTTTGTGGCAGTCCTTGCATGGAATTTTGTAGACGACGTTGGTTTTGTCCATGGGATGTACTGGGTCTTTTAAGTTTGTTAGTTTTTGTTTGAGTGTGTTGGTGGGTTTGTGTGCTACTAGGAGTCCAAGGGGTCTTAGTAGTCTGGCTGTCATTTCCGAAACCTCTTTGATGTATGGTAAGGTGGTTAGGGTTTCTGGCTGTGTTTGGTCTGCTTGTCGTGGTTTGTTCTTGAGGAATCTGCGGACTGTATTTTTTGAGTATCCGTTCTTCTTGAATACATTGTATAGGTGGTTCTCCTCTGTTTTCCAAAGTTCGTCTGTGCTGCAGTGTGTGGTGGCTTGTTGGAATAGTGTTCTGATACAGCTTCATTTGTGTGTGTTGGGATGGTTGCTAGTGTAGATAAGTATTGTTTGTTTGTCGGTTTTCTGTATACGCAGGTTTGTAGTTCTCCATTGTCCATTCTTTCAACTGACGTCCAGGAATGCGAATTTGTTGTCAGTTTCTTCCTCCTTGGTGAACTTTATGCCTGTGAGGGTGTCCCAGAGGTGTTCTCTGAAACGTTCCGCAAGTAAGCGGCCTGTCTCCCCAATATAGAGGAGGCCACATTGGGTGCAGCGGACGCAATAGATGATGTGTGTGGAGGTGCAGGTGAATTTGTGGCGGATATGGAAGTGTCCCTTGGGGCCTTGGAGGGAAGTAAGGGGGGAGGTGTGGGTGCAAGTTTTGCATTTCTTGCGGTTGCAGGGGAAGGTGCCGGGGGTGGAGGTTTGGTTGGTGGGGGGGGTGTGGACCTGACGAGGGAGTCACGGAGGGAGTGGTCTTTTCGGCACGCTGATAGGGGAGGGGAGGGAAATATATCCCTGGTGGTGGGGTCCGTTTGGAGGTGGCGGAAATGATGGTGGATGATACGTTGTACATGGAGGTTGGTGGGGTGGTAGGTGAGGACCAGTGGGGTTCTGTCCTGGTGGCGGTTGGAGGGGCGGGGCTCAAGGGCGGAGGAGCGGGAAGTGGAAGAGATGCGGTGGAGGGCATCGTCGACCACATCTGACGGGAAATTGCAGTCTTCAGTCTGCATCACAACACAAATTATTGGGTCACTGATTTATATCAGTTATCAGCATTTTACTACATGCAAATTTGGTTCCAGATTTCCTACATTCACAACAGCAATTACAAAAATACTTCACTGGCTTTGAAATGCTTTATACATGCAAGTCTTTCTTAAGTTCAACCTTATAGCCGTGATGATGCTACTAGCATATCATCCCAAATATATTCTCTTTTTTAAACTAATCATGTGTCCAGCCTTTTCAAATACCCCCACTTTTCTTACACCCTATAACCAGGAACACTAAAATCCTGTGTACCCGGGACCAGTGGGTTCCAAAGGGATCACTGCTAGGATTACAATTGTTAATATATATTAATGGCTTGGAGGAAGGAAGCAAATGAACTATAGCCAAATTTTCATATGACAGATGCAAATAGTTTACAGAGAAATATTGATAAGGTTAAGTTGACAAATGGAGTATAATGGTGGGAAAATGTGAAGTTGTTCATTTTGTAAAGGAAAACAAAAGAACATTATTAGTTAATAAGAGACAAATTGCAACACAGGAGGTGCTCACGGGTACTTGTGTACGGATCACAGAAAGCTACCACAAAGATGCAGCAGGTTATTAGGAAGGTTATTAGAATATAATAACCCTCCCTTATTTCAAGAGGGTTGCAGTATAAGAGTGGAAGTCTTACTTTCGGTCCCCTTCATTAGAGACAGTTTACAGAAAGTTCTAAACAAAAACACAAACTGCTGGAGAAACTCAAAAGGTTCAACAGCATTTGCAAAGAGAAAGCAGCCAACCGTTTAGTCAGTTTGCTAGGCCGATCGATCTTGGTATGGAGGGATTGTCTTATGAACAAAGATTCAAGAGTTTAGGACTATACTGACTGGATTCTTAAGTGGTTGACATGGTAAATGCTGGGAAGATGTTTCCCCTTATGGGAGAGTCTAGGACACTAGGAGGCATCGACTCAGAATAACGGGTCACCAATTTATGACTTAGGGGTTTCTTCTCAAAGCGGGCTGAGCGTTTTTGGCACACCGTGCTGCAGTGAGTTGTAGGGACCATGTTTATATTTAAGGCAGAGATAGATAGATTCCCGATCAACAGGGGAATCAAGAGTTATGGGGAAAAAAGGGCAGGAATGTCAGATCAGCCGTGATCCTACTGAATGGCAGAGCAGGCTCGAGGGGCCAAATGACCTATTCCACTTCCTATTTCTTACCTACCTTATTCACTACACCCTTGCATTGAGAACTACTAACTCCATTATTGTCTTTTTTTTAGCTTTTTTTTCCTCTGTTTTCTATGTATTTTTCAAATTACACAACTCATTCTTTAAAAATTCCAGACTAATTTCACTACTGGATATTTCATTTATTTAAATTTTGCATCGCACTAAAATTTTTCATTTGAAAATGTATGTATTAGCTATCCAAATAACGTGCACCAAATCCTGCTTATTCATCATCTCTGTGCACACTACTGACTTTGTTTCATAGTCCAGGATAGCCTCATTTAAAATATCTAACTTTGTGATCAAACCTTTCCATAAACTCACCCTGGCCTACCATCTAAAGCTCTACAACTTCAAAAGTTATTCACTGTCAATTATAGACACTCCTCCATCCCCATTTCCTTCATACTATCAGCTATATTTTCAAATGTGTAGGTCCTAATCTGTGTAATTTTCTCCACATAGTTCTTCACATTGCTATCCTCCTTAACATTCTCCTCAGAATCAAACTTCACATGGCTCTAAGAGATTTGGCTGGAAAAATGTTGGGACATTATTATGTTAAGGTATTACACACAACTACAACCAATATTAAAAGTGGTTTCTTCCTTCTGTTAAGATATTAGAACAGTGATTTCCAAACATCTTCCCAATATGACCCATTTTAATGCCTAAACTGTGTGTGATCTTAGAGGGACAAAAGGGATAGGTTCAGCTTGAGTTGGGAGCAGGTGGGTGGGGAGGTATTATTTAGTCTGCACGTACACCTTAAGAAAAAGGTTCACATTTCACAGGCATGTTTTGCAGCAGCAAGTAGATTAGATTACTTACAGTGTGGAAACAGGCCCTTCGGCCCAACAAGTCCACACCGACCCGCCGAAGTGCAACCCACCCAGACACATTTACCCCTTCATCTAACACTACGGGCAATTTAACTTGGCCAATTCACCTAACCTGCACATTTTTGGACTGTGGGAGGAAACCGGAGCACCCGGAGGAAACCCACGCAGACACAGGAAGAACGTGCAAACTCCACACAGAGAGTCGCCTGAGGCGGGAATTGAACCCGGGTCTCTGGCGCTGTGAGGCAGCAGTGCTAACCACTGTGCCACCGTGCTGCCCACGGTAAGCCTTGAAAATCCATCTGTGAAGACAAGCCACCAACAGACTGAAGCAAAATTACCTAAAGGGGCCTTGCAGCTATTAACATTCAGAGTCATAGAGATGTACAGCATGGAAACAGACCCTTCGGTCCAACCCGTCGATGCCAACCAGATATCCCAACCCAATCTCGTCCCACCTGCCAGCACCCGGCCCATATCCCTCCAAATCCTTCCTATTCATATATCCATCCAGATGCCTTTTAAATATTGCAATTGTACTTGCCTCCACCACTTCCTCTGGCAGCTTATTCCATACATGTACCACACTTTGCGTGAAAAAGTTGCCCCATTGGTCTCTTATATCTTTCCCCTCTCATACTAAACCTATGCCCTCTAGTTCTGGACTCCCCCGCCCCAAGGAAAAGACTTTGTCTATTTATCCTATCCATGCCCCTCATGATTTTATAAATCTCTATATATCTCACCCCTTAGCCTCCAATCCTCCAGGGAAAACAGCCCTAGCCTATTCAACCTCTACCTATAGCTCAAATCCTCCAACCCTGGCAACATCCTTGTAAATCTTTTCTGAACCCTTTCAAGTTTCACAACGTCTTTCCAATAGGAAGGAGACCTTAATTGCATGCAATATTCCAACAGTGGCCTATCCAATGTCCTATACAGCTGCAACTGACCTCCCAACGCCTGTACTCAATACTCTGACCAATAAGGGAAAGCATACCAAACACCTCCTTCACTAGCCTATCTACCCGCGACTCTACTTTCAAGGAGCTATGAACCTGCACTCCAAGGTCCCCTTGTTCAGCAACACTCCCAAGGACCTTACCATTAAGTGTATAAGTCCTGCTAAGATTTGCTTTCCCAAAATGCAGCACCTCACATTTATTTAAGTTAAACTCCATCTGCCACTTCTCAGCCCAATGGCCCATCTGATCAAGATTCTGTTGTAATCTGAGGTAACCTTCTTCGCTGTCCACTACACCTCCAATTTTGGTGTCATCTGCAAACTTACTAACATTACCTCTTATGCTCACATCCAAATCATTTATGTAAATGATGAAAAGTAGAGGACACAGCACCGATCCTTATGGCACTCCACTGTTCATAGGCCTCCAGACTGAAAAACAACCCTCCACCACCACCCTCTGTCTTCTACCTTTGAGCCAGTTCTGTATCCAGTTGGCTAGTTCTCCCTGTATTCCATGAGATCTGACCTTGCTAATCAGTCTCCCATGGGGAACCTTGTCGAATGCCTTACTAAAGTCCATATAGATCACTTCCACCTCTCTGCCCTCATCAATCCTTTTTGTTACTTCTTTTAAAAAACTCAATGAAGTTTTTGAGACATGATTTCTCTTTCACAAAGCCATATTGACTATCCCTAATCAGTCCTTGCCTTTCCAAATACATGTATACCCTGTCCCTCAAGATTCCCTCCAACAACTTGCCCACCACCAACATCAGGCTCACTGCTCTATAGTTCCCTGGCTTGTCCTTACCACCTTAAACCGTGGCACCACATTAGCCAACCTCCAGTCTTCCAGTCTGAGCTCTTCAACAACTGCTGTTACCTCAATTTCACAACTCTAAAATCTCATTCCATTTGGGAAGCTCAGCTACAATTGATGACGTAACTTACAGTGGAATAGCCCAAATAACCTGTCTGAAAGCAAAACTTGGAATTGAACCACAATAAAAGGAGACTGTTGAGTATGTGAAAGTCCAGTCTTAATTCTCTTTACAGTCACAGAAATGAATCTGTTGTAAAGAAAGATACATAAATCTAAGTGGGCGACATGGTGGCACAGTGGTTAGCACTGCTGCCTGACAGCACCAGAGATCGGGGTTCAATTCCCACCTCAGGCAACTCTCTGTGTGGAGTTTGCACATTCTCCCCATGTCTGCATGGGTTTCCTCCGGGTGCTCCGGTTTCCTCCCACAATCCAAAAATGTGCAGGTTAGGTGAATTGGCCATGCTGAATTACCCGTAGTGTTAGGTGAAGGGGTAAATGTAGGAGAATGGGTCTGGGTGGGTTACGCTTCGGCGGGTCAGTGTGGACTTGTTGGGCCGAAGGGCCTGTTTCCACACCGTAAGTAATCGAATCTAATCTAAACAAAATCAAAATAGTTAATAAAGCTACAGATTTAATTGTTTAACATGACGTACATAGTCTCCTCTTTCTATCTAACTGAAATTGTTTACAATAGTTATCAGATATTCAGTATTGTGATAGAAGACATGGGATTAAACAATCAATTTCACATAACTTTTTTTTACAATCAAGTTTATGTATTATTTCAAGGATACAATTTGCATCCAAGCCAACAATTTGTGGAATGTATGAGAAAAGAACAAAAGCAAAATCCTTTATGGGTGACACGGTGGCACAGTGGTTAGCACTGCTGCCTCACAGCGCCAGAGACCCGGGTTCAATTCCCGCCTCAGGTGACTCTGTGTGGAGTTTGCACATTCTCTCCGTGTCTGCGTGGGTTTCCTCCGGCTGCTCCGGTTTCCTCCCACAATCCAAAAAACAAATGCGCAGGTTAGGTGAATTGGCCATGCTAAATTGTCCATAGTGTTAGGTGAAGGGGTAAATGTAGGGGAATGGCTCTGGGTGGGTTGCACTTCGGCGGGTTGGTGTGGACTTGTTGGGCTGAAGACCTGTTTCCACACTAAGTAATCTAATTTTATTCTCACTCAATTTCTTGAAACAGAAAACAAAGGGCTTATTGAAAAAATGTTCCAAGTTTACGTCATGGAGATAATAATTTTATTTCAAATACGGGGAATGAAAATAGGACACAAAACATACTTCCAAACAGATTACATGCTGATATTGACACATCAAACACCTCAGCAATGCAATCATTTAAAATTTCCTTTAAAGTTTGTCACAGTACTTACAGTACCTAATTTATTTTTAAGTAAAAAATAAACAGACCATCAAATGTCAATTGCAGAATAAAATCTGTTGTATCTTATGTACTGTCTGCTCATATGGTCTGCAGCTTCAGTTTACCTCATTAGGCTTCTGACTCTTCTTTCCAAAAGAACAACCTGGTTGTCTCCAGACTCACATCTGAATGTTATGTCTCAGAATAATTGTCAAATCAGAGTACGACAGCAATTATTTCTCCATGAATATTTCCAAAATGCAAGTCAAGAAGCAATTTACATTGCATCAGCTAGATCGTCATCACTCCATTCTTCCTACAAATAAAACAGGAAAGAATGTTTACATGTCTGATGATACCAGAATATTAAAAGTAGATAAATAAAAGCAACAAATCATTAACATTTTACTAAAAATATTGATGGAGGAGAGGCAGTAGGACTTAGGAAACAAGACAAGTACAAATTGTAATACAGTTGGTCTGGATTTCAAAAATCCAATTTAGACGAACACTCGTACTTATGCATGCAGGAGTATATGAATAGTAATTTTAAAAGGTCCGACATACAAATATTTCCTCATACGTACAAGCGACAATTTTATATTGTCCCAAATTGAGTTGTGGCTGGTTTATAAATTGACTTATAAGTGGATTTAATAATGGAACCACTTGCAACTGGAGGCTGCCTGTAGCGTATTATCCAAAGCCAAGGATAGTTGTTGAAACATGTTGCAGCAGTTAGAGCAGGGTTTGCAAGTGAAGACATTTTTTTCAATTCATTGAGTGGCATTGGAGATAGTGGTATTGGGAAATGTAACAATACGCAATCAACTTAGTTTGAGAGTAGTTGGAATCAGTCAATTCCAACAAAGAAAACATTTTTAAAAATTAAACTAAAGTTTAACAAAACAAATGGATAAAGGTTTCAATAATTATGGTATAAGCATTATTTGAGATCATAAATGTATAGTAAAAAACAATTTCACACAAGTTGATGTTTTTTTTTCCTAATCTGATGCAGAGATGGATTCAGAAGCATATAAATTAGCCCAAATTATGATTTACTGAGTTAATAGAGCAGGTAGAGTAGAATCTTCACCTTTAGCAAATGTCAGTAGCTGACCAGATTCAGAAGTATTTGTTTTACATTGTTTATTGCCAATGTCAGTACTTGCTTAGCTAAGTATAACCCTAGCAAAATGCACACAAAGGCTCAGCACGCAAATAGTCTAACATCCGAATAGTACTGACCTAACATCTCCAATTAGTGTTATTCTACACAGTCCTACTTCGAGAGATTACTGCTGCTAATGTTCTGTATTAGTCCATCTCAGAAGCTTATCGGTTCTGTTCAATAGAGGAACCTTGATTATCCAGCATTCGATTGTCCAAATTTCGGATTATCCAGCAAGATCGCAAGGTCATGATACTAGGCTAAACTGTGTTATCCGGCATTCGATTATCCAAACATTCAATTATCCGACAAAATACTCCCCACCTGTGTTACTCAGATAGTGGAAGTTCCTCTGTATAGAGGTAGAGGTATAATAAACGTACTCCATAGCACAGTCCTCCTATAACTAGAAACTAAATTGTTTCCACTGCTGTAGTAACTTTTCTTCTTTATCAAACCTATGTCTAAAGCTGAAGGACATTGCTCATGATCTATCATCTTCTCATGATGAGTGTTTTCCATTCACTTTTTAATCCAGTCAACAAAGCAATGCAATATGATTAGCAGTTTTGATGATCCCAAGGACCAGCCTAATCTGACTACTCGCAACTGATACTGTTTGATCTAAAGCATACTACAATGGACAAAACATATAAACTATGAAAACAAGCTGTCAATATTTCACATCATTTTGCACATTCTTTAGTGATACAATTTTTATGTTAATGTAAAAATACTGAGCAAATATTATAAAAGAACCAAAACAGATTGCTGGAAGAGCACAGCAGGTCAGCAGCACCTTGGATAGAAATCAAAGTTAACTTTTCAGAGTTAACTCAGTTTTGAGGAAGAGTCACTCAACTCAAAATGTTAACTCTGATTTCTCTCCACAGATGCCAGACCTGCTGAGCTTTTTGCTTCCAATTTACAGCATCTGCACTTGACTTTTATTTTATAAATAAACTTTACTAACCTCTTCCATTTTTGGTTTTTTGGAAATTGTTCCATCTTCCTCATAACCTTTCCTCTTCTTTCTGTTTTCAACAGAGAAGCAGAGTTGGATAACAAATACTTACTGACTGTGCACTGTAATGTGTAAATGGAAAACAAGTATAAAAATCTCCTCCAGCTGTAGTCAAAATGTAAAGTAAATATAACTGTCTGAACAAAACAGTGCAATTATTATTTTATATGCCTCAATTGTAATTTGAGAGTCAGATAACAAACAACACAGATTTGATGGACAAGTAAAAGCCCCGGTGGTTCACAGTGTCCCACACCTCATGCCAGTTGATGCATCATGACCAAGTATTTCCCATTCAATCTCTAACAGCAATGTAATCTCACAGAAATA
This sequence comes from Chiloscyllium plagiosum, assembly GCF_004010195.1. NCBI lineage: Eukaryota > Metazoa > Chordata > Chondrichthyes > Orectolobiformes > Hemiscylliidae > Chiloscyllium > Chiloscyllium plagiosum. The sequence continues at coordinate 44,783,081 of NC_057711.1, forward strand.
AGGAAACACAAAAACTCATGACTGGCAGAAAATAAACTGGTTTTGATTGCTTGGAATTGTTTAATCTCGGCAACAATATATTAGTTATCTAGTCATCCACTAATTTTCTTCATGATGTAATCTTTGTTTTCGTTAAGCACTCTAAGAAATGCAGAGTCATCATTTTACATTATTCAGCACTAAATTGCTCCAATGTGTACCCATTCCATTAGCCTCTGCACTCTTGAAGTCTATCATTACCCACTTTATAGTTCACAATACTTTCAAATTTTGTACATCTGCAAATCCCTCCTGCACCCACCTCTAGGCTGCTAATATACGTTGAGAAAGGTAGGGATTCAAATACCAGTGTTGAAAAATGTGGTGCTAGAAAAACACAGCAGGCCAGGCAGCATCCGAGGAGCAGGAGAATCAATGTTTCGGGCATAAGCCCTTCTTTAGGCATCCCGATTCCTGAAGAAGGGCTTATGCCCGAAACGGCGATTCTCCTGCTCCTCAGATGCTACCTAGCCTGCTGTGTTTTCCAGCACCACATTTTTCAACTCTGGTCTCCAGCATCTGCAGTCCTCATTTTCTCCTATTCAAATACCAGTGAATGTGAAACTTTAAAATATAATCATTTAACACCAACTTATATTTACTGTCACTCTACCTGTCCATTATATTGTATGGACTTCAACTTCACCAATAAGTCTGTTATTAGGCACTTCATCATATGCATTCTGAAAATTTATGCTCAGAGCCAGTGCAGGCATGAGCCGAATGATATCATTTTGTATCAAATTCTGTGAATCGTGAATCTGCGATCAACGCGCACAACTTAAATCAACATCCTGTTACTTATTAAAAAAAAATGCAATGAAATTGATCCCTTAATAAATCAGTTCTGTATTTTCTAACCCTTCATGAATCTAAAGTTGCTCTAGTAACTTTTAATTTTGTGATGCATTATACTTTGTAAAAACTTCCTCATTACCAAGATGAAACAGCCTGGTCTGTTTCCTGGGCTATTCTTAACATCCCTTGTTTGAACAAACATGTAATTTTTGCATATTTCCAGTCCTCTGACACCATTCTACATCTAAGGAGGACTATAGGATTATAGCCAATGCCTCCACAATTGAATGCATCTCATCTGGTCTGGGTGAATTATTAACTTTTAAGTACAGCAGATTTTCTTTATCAATTTTTTAATCCTTTCAGTACATGAATTCCAACCTCTTTCACTATGACTTTAGAAGCATCTTCTTCCTTCATAAAGGGAGATGCAAATTACAAATTATGCTTCAGTTATATTGGGCATTAGTAAGACCACATGAGAATATTGTGCATCATATTGGTGGAGTTACTGAGGAAGAATGTAAATGTGTTGGAAGAACACAGGGGCAGCACTGTAGATCAGTGGTTAGCACTGCTGCCTCAGTGCCAGGGGACCTGGGTTCAAATCCAGCTTCGGGCGACTGTGTCTGCTGTTTGCGCATTCTCGCTGTGCCTACGTGGGTTTTCTCCAGGTGCTCCGGTTTTCTTCCACAACTCAAAGATGTGCAGGTTAGGTAAATTGGCTATGCTAAATTGCCCATAGGGTTCAGGGATGTGTAGGTTAGGTGCATTAGTCAGGGGTAAATGTAGAGTAATAGGTTAGGGGAATGGGTTACTCTTCGAAGGGTCGGGTGGACTTATTGGGCTGATGGGCCTGTTACCACACTGTAGGCATTCTATGATTGAGTACCTCAGCAATGTCATCTGCTTCCATATGTAACTCATCTTTTTGGTGATAACAATTGGCAATATTCTTGTTACTTGTATGTCTATAGAAGACATTTAGATAGGTTTCTATGTTAGCTGCCATCTCCTCTCATATTTTATATGTGATCATATGAATTAGGAGTAGGAGGAGGCCATTTAGTCCCTAAAGTTTGCTCTACCATTCAATAATATTGTGAACTGTCCTGATGACTCAATTTCCATCTATTTCTGATATCTTTCACCTTACTTATCAATAATCTATCCATCTCTACATGAAGAATATCAAAGATTCTGCAGCCACCTCCGTTTGAGGAAAACTTCCAAAGATGGTCAATCTTCAGACAAAAACAATATCCTATGTCTCAAAACTGACAACCCTTATTTTTCATCAGAGCACCTGGAGAAAACCCACGTAGGCACAGCGAGAATGCGCAAACAGCAGACACAGTCGCCCGAAGCTGGATTTGAACCCAGGTCCCCTGGCACTGAGGCAGCAGTGCTAACCACTGATCTACAGTGCTGCCCCTGTATTCTTCCAACACATTTACATTCTTCCTCAGTAACTCCACCAGATTCTCCTACAAGATGAAACAGCCTTTCCACATTCATCCTGCCAAGTCCTGTCAGGTGCTTACATTTTCCAATTAAGACATTTCTTCTTCTTCTAGATTTCTAACAATATAAGCCTAGCCTGACCAATCTTTCCTCATAAGACAACCACCCCATTCTAAGTCTTACTCTATTAAACCCTCTCTGATATTCTTCTAACATATTTACATTCTTCCTCCATAACTGAAGCGTAATCTACCCACTTTTGTATTGATTTACCCTCAAAATAAACAATAACACTCTACTAACAGTTTTTTTTCAGGCTATTTTAATTTCCTTTCATACTTCCCCTCTGACATTCTATGTTCCGCCTGGTTCTCACTTAGCTTTCTCTCTCCTCCACTGCTCAATTAGAATTTTGTCTACCATCTTTTACTTAACCAACACAGCTAAAATCTAGCTGACTTTCATGAAATCACTGAAACCTGACTGATTTTACTTTTTTCTTGTTAATACTTACAAACTTGTAATGATGCCAAGATCCAAGCTATGTAAGTGTTCGAGTTTCTGCTTCAGCAGGTTTACTTCTTCAGGTCTGGGAGGATCATATTTCTTCACTAGAGTCTTTATACCTGCTCAGTATTAATCATCATACAATATAATGGCATCAGAAGTCTTTCTCAAGTTTTAAAAAAAATCATTAAAGTGTAAATTATAGGACTTCATTTTAAAAAATGGAATTAAATTACCAGATGAAAAATGACATTTCTAAGAAAACATGTGCATGTGTTTTATATGGATTTGATATAGTATACCATATGAAAAGACTTATAAAAAAGACAATGGAACGTGGAATATAGAGTGCAAGTTGATGTATACTAGCAAAAGGTAAAAGGCAAAAAAAAAGTTCCTCAAAAGGTGTTTCTCACAGGTGTACGTTCTGGGTTGCCCTTATTTACTATATGCATAAATTATTTGGACATGAATATTGCAGGGTGGGAGAGGGCAGAAAGCCAAGGTGTTCCAAAATGGTTTATGTAAAACTGCTGAATGTAGAAAGAATTGCAAGTTGAGCAGATACAATGCAATTTAGAAAATATGAATTCATAATCTTCATATTAGGTCTGAAATATATATAGAACAAGATAACATTGGTTTACAGATAATACAACCTTCCAATGCATCGCATAGGAAAGGCAAATAGATTACTGGCACAGATTACAAATGCATGGACTTAATAAAAGCACTCATATTAGCTTGGCTGCAATTAGCATTACGATTGTTGGGAATCCACTGCCTGAAACAATGGGCAAAGAACAAAACTGGAATTACAATAACACAATGCAAAAGGAGGCTTTTGGTCCTTCATGCCTCTCCCAGCTTTTCTTAGTTTCACTCCTTTACTTTCTTCCCATAGCACTATTTGTATATTTACTTGAAAAGGGATGCAGTGTTTTTCCAAAAACTAGTGAATTCCAGACTGCATTAATATGTGGCATTTAAACTGTCATCTCCTCTCCAGTGCTTACTATGCAACATTTGTATCCCTCAGTTAATTGTCATTCTTCTGCTATGATAAAAAAAGGCTTCTCCTTATTTTTTTCTATTAAAATCCCTCACAATTTTGTCATGACCACAGATCATAACCCTGGACAACCTATGGACATACTGGACTTTTAATTACAAAATGTATTTTTTAAGAAGAGGAGCTACAATCAAAAGAGGACAACAAATATAAATCCAGTGGCCATCTGGGTGAGGCATGTGGTTTCCCCTTTCAAGAGTATACATGGATAGTGTTTCAATCCTGCTCTGCATGTGATAAGATGAAGTACTCATGTGTATTCGCATGCACTCAAACACAAGTGTACTGTGAAAGTCATCCACTGGTCACCATGTGGCAGGTAAAGAACTCTCTCACTCAGTCCTGAAAGCCAACTAGAAGGTTGGTTAAAATGGAATTGGGACAAAATTTCAGCAAACAAGTGAAAAATTTTGAAAACAACTGCTCAACTATCAACATTCCACTATCTGCTGTTCTTGAACAACCTAGCAACTGACCTTCTAATTTAGCTTCTTTTGGACTCATTTTTCATGTGTCTATGTGCATGCACGTTATTTCTTTTTTTCCCATTTTATGCTCTCTTTCATTGATTCAAGCAAGCTTGATAAAATTGGTTCCTTTTAAACCAGAAATTAACTTGGCCTGGGAGAAATGCATCTACATGGGAGAGAATTCCTTACAACCAATCTTGTTGAGACCAATCCAAAGGGCCATGCAAATAAAATAGTGCCAGTTCATCTCTCACAATTAATAATCTGAGGATTTTAATAAATTGGGGAACTTCACCTGGTTTCTGGTCATTACAGTTTTGAACACAAGTATTAAAATTCTCCTTGATCATTTGTGTTCCAAGTACAATTCAACTTCTCCAGTCTCTCTACTCAAATAAATACCTTCTTCCCTAATTCATCCTGATAAGCATTGTCTATAAAAGTGCAATGGTTTGAACTGGCCATATTAACACTATCTGAGGCCTACCTGAAAAATTGTAAAGGTTTAGAATGGCTTCCTTGGTTTTATATCCAATGTCCACACTTACAAAGCCACATTACTTCTACATTAAAAAACTTCATCAGTCCTGTATTTGATCATTTCAACAGTGAATGCCCTCTTGAAGTCAGTTAAATATCTTCTCACTGTGCAATATTTTTGAATTTCATATCATCCACAAAGCTTAAAATTGTGCCCTTTATATCTAAAGTCAGGACATAAATACATAGTTAAAAAGAGCATTAATCTCTCTCAATCTCTGAGGAATGTCACTATAAACCTCACTTCTATTTATAAACAAATCAGTATTATTGTCCTTATTCTATCCCTGCCCAAGCCGTCAATGCCCCAGTAATCTCACAGGCTTCAAATTTTCTAATGTCTATCGAGTCATTAAAATGATGATAACTAGGGAGAACTAGATAAATAGGATCACTCAAGGCGAAAGGAAAGAACTTACACTTGGAGGCAGAGATTGTAGGCAAGATCCTAAATGAGTACTGAATGTTAGCATTCACACAGGAGAAGGATATGAAGAATAACAAGTGTTTGTGGGGTATGATAGGGTATTTTGAGATCAAGAAATTAATGGTGCTAGGTCTCTTGCAAAGCATTAAATGGGTAAGTTCTCAGGGCCCGAAAGATTATTGAGAGAGGCTACAGAAGAGATTGCTGGGCCTTGACCAAGATCCCTGATCCTCACTCGCCACTGGAGGAGTCCCAGAAACTGGCAAGTAGCTAATCTGTTCCTCTGTTCAAGGGAAATAGGAACACTCCAGGAAATGATAGACTAGTGAGTCTCATATCAGTGGTGGGGAGCTATTGGAGACAATTCTTAGGGATTGAATTTATACACATTTGGAAAAGCATAGCCTAATTAGGGACTGTCAGCATGGTTTTGTGCAGGACAGGTCATGTCTTACTAACTTGATTGAATTTTGAGAGGAGGTGAATAAGGTGATCGATGAGGGTAAAGCAGAAGATGTTTACATGGATTTAGTAAGGTTTTCGACAAAGTCCATCATGGCAGGCTCATCCAGAAGATTTATGGGATCTATGGTGAATTGGCTGCGTAGATTCAAAATTGACTTGCCCATACAGGGCAGACGGTAGCGATGGAAGGGTGTATTACAGGCTGGAGTTCGATGATTGTGGTGTTTCGTAGGGATCCGTACTGGGACCTTTGCTGTTTGTTATATAAATAAATGATTTAGATGAAAATGTAAATGTGAGAGTTAGTAAATTTGCAGATGATATAAAAATCGGTGGAGTTATGGATAGCATAGAAGGTTGTCAAAGCTTATAGTGGAATATAGACGAGTTGCAGATATGAGCGAAAAAATGGCAGGTGGAGTTTAATCCGGCTAAGTGTGAGGTGCTGCACTTTGGGAGATCAAATATTAAGGAAAAGTATGCAGATGATGACAGGGCCCTGAGCAGCACTGAGGTACAGAGGGATCTTGGGGTTCAAGTCCATAGCTTCCTGCACGTGGCCACGAAAGTAATAAATGGAGGCATATGGGAAGCTTGCCATTATTGGTCAGGGAACTGAGTACAAGAATCAGGACATCAGGTTATAGTGTGATAAGACTTTGATGAGGCTCCACTTAAGAGTACTGTACTCAATTCTGGTCGCCACATTACAAGAAGTATGTGGAGGCTTTGGGGAGGGTGCAGAAGAGGTTTACCAGGATGCTGCCTGGATTAGAGGGCGTGAGCTATAAGGAGAGGCTAGAAAAACTCAGATTGAGCTGGCGGTCAGTATCTTTTTCCCCCAGAGTTGAAATGTGTAAACCCAGGGAGCATGCCTTTAAGGAGAGAAGGGTAAGTTCAAAGGAGATGTGAAGGGAAAGTCTTTCTTTTTAAAGACAGCAAGTGGTAGGATTCTGGAACATGCTGTGAGAAGTGGCTGTTGAAGTAGATATGATAGGAGTGTTTAAGGGACTTTTCAATAAACATATGAATATGCAAGGAATATAGAGATATGGACCAAGGGCAGGCAGAAGGGATTAGTTTGATTTGGAGTTATGTTCGACATAACATACTCCAAATCAAACAGCATGCTGGCCCAGTGGGACGGCACAGTGACTCAGTGGTTAGCACTGCTGCCTCACAGTGCCAGGGGCCTGGGTTCGATTCCAGCCTCAGGCGACTGTATGTGGAGTTCGCATATTCTCCACATGTCTGCATGGGTTTCCTCCCACAATCCAAAGTTGTCCAGGTTAGGTGAACTGGCCATGCACAGGGATGTGGAGGTTTGGTACATTAGTTGGGGTAAATGTAGAAGAATAGGGTATGGGAATAGGTTTGGGTTAGATAGTCTTCAGAGGGTCAGTGTGGACTTGTTGGGCTGAAGGGCCTGTTTCCACAATGTAGAGATTCTATGATTCTAGCATCGTGTGCCAAAGGGCCTATTCCTGTGCTATGGGATTCTTTGATAGAACATCTTTCAAAAATCCACGTGCGAAATTTTTTTTAATGCTTTCACCAACTAACAACCATCTTCATTGTGAAATATTTTTCTTTATACACAATTGTTGGAGTATAAGGAAAGAGCAGAGAGTAGGACTTATTGGATAGCTCTTTCAAAGAGCTGCCATATATACCATAAATTTCATGGCAACCTTCTGATTCCATTGCTTGTAATCTGAGATAGGAAAGATATAAAAGAATTTAATAGGTGCTGGGTAGATTGACAAACAAACCAGAGATAAAAAGTTATAGTTCTAAAGTTTGACTTGAAAAACTATGACTGATTTCACTGGAGATGATAAAAGTTAAAAGTTTAAAACATTATGAAATTGGGATCGAGTAACTAGTGATAGTCAGTTAGACAATAATACTAGAAAACAAAGATATAGTAGTTGAAAAAAAGAACAAAGGTTGAAACAAAATATTTACTCAAAGGGTGTTAAAGATTTGGAATTCTCTACTGTAAATTGTTGTAGTAGCATTGTGCAGACATTCTATGAAAACTGAAAATAATTTCTTAAAATCTAAGTAAAGCAAAGCAAAATAGAAATTAGGATTAGGCAGACTTTATGGCTCATTGTGCTTTAGAACTCTCATTCTATAACTGTTGGGAGGATCATATTCCAAATACTATAACTGAACTTTTAAAGTTTCTCCACAAGACTTGTTTCCACTAAGCAAAAACTGTCAAATTACACAACTAATTAATCTCAATTCACTAATAACTATTTCAGGTAATATAAAATCAAGTTACCATAGAAACTATGCAAGATTACTTACGCCTGATTACTTCAAACAGTTTTGACAGGCATTCATTGTTGTCTTTTAGCATAAGGCATTCTGTCAAGTAGCTAAAGAATGAAATACAAAATTAAAACAAAGTTCGATACAATAGTTAAATGGTCTCTAGGATATGAAATTTAATTTACTCATGTCAATACAATACTGTCAAACACAGCAAGCCCAAATGCCTCCAACAGTGAAAAATAACACAACATTATAAGGAAAGATTTCAGCAGATTGATCAGAATCCATTGCTTCCAAAACAAGGTTACATCTTGCAGCTTTTATACCCCTTAGAAGTGATAATAACTCCTTATAAAAATCCATCCACGCAGCTTGCATTACAATTGTCTGAGTAAAGAGGTGTCAGTTTAAGACTGAGATAAGGGGGGAGTTTCTACTCTGATGGTTGTGAATCTTTGAACCTCATTGCCACAGAGAGCTGTGTGTAAATATATTGTGTATATTTAGGGCTGAGATAGATAGAATCTTGATCAATAGGAGAAATTGAGGGATACTGGGAAAACACAAGAAAATGAGTGTGGGGAATGTTGGATCAGCCACGATCCTACTGAATTGTAGAGCAGGCTCGAGAAGCCAAATTGCCTACTCCTTTTCGTATTTTTTATGGTTTTAAATATTCTACAAATTCCTTTATTTAGCACACTGTTGTAACAGAGAATTATAAAAACAGTCCTGTATTTCTTAGGTACAGTAATCTGCATTGTGTTACAACTGAGGTTGGAAGAGTGTATAGTTTCTTCTAGACTCACTACTTCATGGCTAACAATATAAATGCTTTACCCAGTGACTGAAATGGCTATTTTTGACTTCAGCTGCATTAGGTGTATGACAAAAAGATCCACCAACTAGGTTTCTTTGACAAACAAGTGCTGTTTTATTGTGAAAACAAGACTTAATCAGCTTCACATCTTTGTTGAATAAGAATTTGAAATATGAAAGTAAAAATACTTGCCCCTCTAAATAACCCCATTGAGTCCACACACACACACAGACCCCAATTAAAAGAAAGACAAAGAAGAACTTTCTCAGCAGAGATTAATATTGACTTTAAAAAATCATTTTGGCCAATTATGGTTCGTGTCTGATGGAAAAGATAAGATGGGCTTTTAGTCAGAGTTTTAGCACACATATGGTATTACAAAATAGAGACAGAGACAATCATCACTAGTTGATAGTTCATTCAAAAATTGTCAAGGAATCAGTTTTTAGTTTCCATGAGAATGGTTGCATTTTTTTTCAGTCTCACACTAGATGCTTCATCAGAAAAGCAAAGGATAAGCTAAGTAGCTTCACTCTCTTTGTCCCCTTTTCACAGCACGCTGTAGCACATTTGAATCCTCAGCAATATAACAATCACCACAGCTCACGATAGCTATAAACACAGACATGTGATTTCCAATGAATCCAGTGGTTCCATAGACTTGGCTATTTAGTTAGCCTAAACCATGAGATTTTAATAAATGGTTCTGAAAAAAAAAGGAAAGTGTCCCAGCACCCTTTCCATGACCTGTTCAAAAAGAAGGTACTGTTCAGCACTCCAAATGACCAAAATTCTTTAAACATTAATGATGAAGGAGCCTCATAACAATTAATAGTTCATAAATATAAGGGCGTTACGATCAAGCCAGGAACCACAAACCAGTAAGTTGAGGAAGTACTAGAAACACACAAACAAGGAACAGAAGAGTAGGCCGCTCAGTCCTTCAACCTTGCTCCACCATCCAATAAGATCACACCTGAGCTGATTTTTATTTCAGAAATATTTTGAACTTTTGCCAAAATTACAACTTATTACAAATTTTCAAACCATTTGGAATTATCTAGAACTCCAGAATTTCATTCAATAAATATTCTACAATGAATTGAGTGCATCTTCCATTACCAATTCTCTCCTTGCATTTCTACCTTATTTAACACCTAACAACTTCCCAAATCATGGAAAAACAGCACTTAGAGTCATAGAGTCACAGAGATGTATAGCATGGAAACAGACCCTTGGGTCCAACCCGTCCATGCTGACCAGATATCCCAACCCAATCTAGTCCCACCTGCCAGCACCCAGCCCATATCCTTCCAAACCCTTCCTATTCATATACCTATCCAAATGCCTTTTAAATGTTGCAATTGTACCAGCCTCCACCAATTCCTCTGGGAGCTCATTCCATACATGTACCACCCTCTGCGTGAAAAAGTTGCCTCTCAGGTCTCTTTTATATCTTTCCCCTCTCACCCTAAACCTATGCCCTCTAGTTCTGGACTCCCAACCCCAGGAAAAAGACTTTGCCTATTTATCATATCTATGCCCCTCATAATTTTTTAAACCTCTATAAGGTCACCTCTCAGCTTCCGACGGTCCAGGGAAAACAGCCCCAGCCTGTTCAGCCTCTCCCTGTAGCTCAGATCCTCCAACCCTGACAACATCCTTGTAAATCTTTTCTGAACCCTTTCAAGTTTCACAACATCTTTCCGATAGGAAGGAGACCAGAATTGCACGCAATATTCCAAGAGTGGCCTAACCAATGTCCTGTACAGCCGCAACATGACCTCCCAAATCCTGTACTCAGTACTCTCATCAAGAAAGGAAAGCATACCAAACGCCTTCTTCACTATCCTATCTACCTGCCACTCCACTTTCAAGGGCACCGATCCTTGTGGCACTCCACTGGTCACAGGCCTCCAGTCTGAAAAACAACCCTCCACCACCACCCTCTGTCTTCTACCTTTAAGCCAGTTCTGTATCCAAATGGCTAGTTCTCCCTGTATGCTGTGAGATCTAACCTTGCTAATCAGTCTCCCATGGGGAACCTTGTCGAACGCCTTACTGAAGTCCATATAGTTCACATCTACTGCTCTGCCCTCGTCAATCTTCTTTGTTACTTCTTCAAAAAACTCAATCAAGTTTGTGAGACATGATTTCCCAAGCACAAAGCCATGCCTTGCCTTTCCAAATACATGTACATCCTCTCCCTCAGGATTCCCTCCAACAACCTGCCCACCACCGAGGTCAGGCTCACCGGTCTATAGTTCCCTGGCTTGTCTTTACCGCCCTTCTTAAACAGTGGCACCACATTTGCCAACCTCCAGTCTTCCGGCACCTCACCTGTGAGTATCGATGATACAAATATCTCAGCACTTCTTACACTTAAGGTTTTTACATCCAGTGTATCTATAATTCAACTTACTATTTTCCTCTGTTCCTAACACTCATTTCGAGTTATTCTCAAGCAACTTTCGTAAAATTTACAATTCTCATTGAATTATTTGTAGTCATCTGAATTCAATTATCTCAAGTTGAAATCTTCAAGGGTACCAGTACCTATCCAGATTAATGCCTGCCCTGGAGGCACTGAAATGAATAGCTGCTATTGCTATCTGTGACGGTGTAAAAAGAAGACCAACATCAATTGTAGTTGCTCGGCTCAGAAATTCATCAGCTGTTTTCCGCAGAGCTTCTGGATTTTCTACCGCTGAGTATCGAGCCTGAACAGAAAGAAAACAGCAATAAATTGAGAAAAAAAAGTGTATTTCCACAACTTTCACTTCTTACCAATGTAGTAATTCACTTTTAAAAAAGAAATTTACTTTCAAATTTGAAACTCAACAGAAATCATCCATTCTAATTTGAGGAAAAAGGTAATGTGTTTTTTTTGCTGCTTTTCAAATGCAAATACAATTTGTAACCAATATACAGATAGATCCTGAAAACTTTTAGATAGGTTGATAATGCAAAACTTTAGATCTTATACAAAGAAATAGCCAAACACTTTGTTACAGCATTAAGGTTAATAAACAGCAGTAGGAACTTTCATACCTTGTAGTAAATTACTAACTGCAGGCAATGTTTAATTTAAAATAAAACAATGGCCAAGCTATCCACAGGCAAGTCCCCTTACCAGCTTTGCAGCTCTATTAATGTCAATATTAACAACAAAAATTACATCTGCATTAGAGGTTCCTTTCTGTGGAATATGATGCTCAACAATCTGTGGAAACTTATAGTCTCAATAAGAAAAAACAAAACCATCTTAAGATTCTTTTGTATAGTACTCCAACAAATGTGGGAGCTGTGGGAGGCAAAAAGCACATTTCCTTTCTAGGTATTTTTAATCAATCTGTCTGTTGGATGTGTTGTGACAAAATTCCAGGTCATGTGGGACTTGAACCCAAACCTTCTAGCCCACAGACAGGGCACTGTCACAGCAACACAAGATCCTTATTATCACCTCTCAATGTTATTGCATAAGAAACATAATAATTAACAGTAGGAGGTAGAATTAGAATCCCTACAGTATGGATACAGGCCCTTCAGCCCAACAAGTCCAAACCAATCCTCCAAAGAGTAACTCACCCAGACCCACGTTCCTACCCTATATTTACACCTGACTATTGCACTTACCCTACGCATCCCTGAACACTATGGGTAGTTTAACACGGTCAATTCACCTAATCTGCACATCTTTGGATTGTGGGAAGAAACCAGAGCACCTGGAGGAAACCCACGCAGATACTTGGAGAATGTGCAAACTCCACACAGACAGTCGCCCGAGGCCGGAATTAAACCTGGGTCCCTGACACTGTGACGCAGCAGTACAAACCACTGAGTCACCGTGCCGCCCAGATAATTCAAACCTTCAAGCCTACTCTATCATTTTGATACAATCAGGGCTGATCCATCTCAGCCTCAACTTTACTTTGATGCCTGCTCTTCATAACGTTTCAATCTATTACTACTTCAAAATCTGTTTATCTTCCCTTTAAATTTACTGACCTACTCACCATCTATTGCACACTGGAGTATGGAATTCCACAGATTCATGACCCTTTGAGAGAAGTAATTTCTCCTCAAAAACTGAAAGAACTGCAGATGCTGTAAATCAGAAACAAAAACAGAAATGACTGGAAAAGCTCAGATCTTAGCAGCATTTGGAGGAGAGAAATCAGAGTTAACTTTTCAGGTTGAGTGACCTTTCCTCCGAACTCAGGGTTTGGAGGACAGGTCACTCTTCCCAAAACGTTAACACTGATTTCACTCCACAGATGCTGCCAGACCTGCAGACCTTTTCTGGCAATTTCTGTTTATGTTCCTAATTTCTCCTCATCTCTGGTTTAAATCTGTTTAAATTTAGTCAAAAGTTCTTTTCAGACTGAACTGGAAGTTAAACTTGCACATTTTTTATAATTAAGACAAGATTACTTAATTCTGAATTAGGAATGACTGGTCTAAGCGGTTTATTCAAATCAACCATTGAAATCACACCCCATGAAACTGGAATGGGTTTCTCCACATAAAGCAAAAATAATATTTCAATGCTGTCTTACTGACTGAAATAGACTGTTTGGAGATCTGATCATGTTAATAAAGCTAACTGAGGGACATAACCATTTAAACAGAGACAATAAATATCAATCCATAACATTAAAATCTTGAGTAAATCCTAAAAAGGTACAGGGACTAAGACAGACAATACGTTTTTGTGCTCAAAAACAAGTTTTACAACTATCGTGCTTTCAGTAAGAATTCCACTGTGAAATACTCTGGTAAACTGACAAAAGCATTAACTAGATGAAGCGATATCAGGTAATCAATCAGTCAGTCTCATGGTAGTAGCTTGGAGCAATTTATTTTTATTGCAGTCAGGTGGACAGGGATAATGTCTTCACTTCTGTTGGCCTGTCTGCAAAAAAAATCTCAAAAACTAAGAAGGAATTCAATGAAAATTGCTACACTGTATAGGATATTTCCTGAGGAAGAATGGACTAGGTTTTGGCAAAGATGTAGATCAGGAACCTGCAATTTGTTGAAGTATCCATTAACATGAGATATTAAAGGGCAAAACGACCTTTTAAAAAGTTAAGTGGTTTTACCGAGAATGTGGTTGATTATTTTAGAAGCTTTTAGATTGTCTCAGCTATGATACTGGAATTTATCACAGCCAAACAGAGCTTTTAGAACAGGTTATTGGATGAGGGCGAATTCAGTGAGATTTTAGAATTAGAATTAGAATCCCTACAGTGTGGAAACAGGCCCTTCGGCCCAACAAGTCCACACCGACCCTCCAAAGAGTAACCCACCCAGACCCATTCCCCTACCCTTTGGGTAATTTAGCAATTCGCCTGACCTGCACATCTTTGTATTGTGGGAGGAAGCCATACAGACACGGTGAGAATGTGCAAACTCCACACAGACAGTCACCCGAGGCTGGAATTGAACCCGGGTCCCTCGTGAGGCATTAGTGCTAACCACTGAGCCAACGTGCCGCCGCACTGAACCACTTTTTTAAGCTTTGTAGCTACAGATCCCCAATCAGGAAGAGAAAAACCTCAAGAGCTCTGCAACTACAATACACATTTAGTTAACACAGCATAATGGAGAAGTGCACTCTACTGAGTGTCTTCATGTGTTAATAATTTGATGGCCAGCTATGCATAAATAAACAAATAGAAAGTTAATTAAAAGTATCACATTGCAGCTCTTTAAAGATAAATGTAAAACATCACTTCATATCATGACACTGAACTGAAAGCTGAATGATTTTCCTAGTTGCTCACATTAACTCCAGCCTACCAAGTTGCTTTGGTCCTTTGCAGTTCACCTACCAGACCAACAGGTCCAAAGTAGACACCATCTCCTGGCCCTACACTCATTCGTGGAACATCTGGATAACAAGGAATCCCAAGTCTGACTCCTACCTATTGGCTACAGCTCCATCTTCAACACCACAATTCCAAACAAACTCATCTCTAAATTCTGAGACCTAGGTCTTAGCTCCCCACTAACTGGATTCTCAATTTCCAGACCCCCATAAACTGCCATTGGTAAGAACAGGCGACAACACCTCCTCCATCATAATCCTCAACACTAATGTCCCACTAGGCTGCGTACTCAATTCCCTACTATACTCCTAATACAGTCAACTTTTTGGCCAAATTCCACCCCAACTCTATTTACAATTTTGCTGATGACACCAGCATTTAAGTCGGATTTCAAACAACATCAAGACAGAATACAGGAAAGAGATTGAGTGCTTAGCGGCATAGTGTAAAGACAATAATCACTCCATCAACATCAGCAAAACAAAGGAGCTGGTCATTGATATCTGCAAGGGGAGTGGAAGGTATGTCCATCTTCAAATGGTGCTGAGGTGGACATGGTCAAGAATGTCAAGTTCCTGGGAGTGATGATCACCACCAATATGCCCTCATCCACCCATGTTGGCTCCATCTATATTTCTCATTGCCTCGGGAAAGCAACGTACATAATCAAAGACCCTTCCCACACTGGGGCTATACTGTCTTCCATCCTATTTGGTCGGGTAGGAGATATAGAAGTTTGAATACATGCAAAACTAGATTCAAGAACAGCTTCTTGCCCACTGTAATCAGACTTTTGCGTGGACCTCTCAAATGTTCATTCTGATCACTCAGTGCACCTTGTGTCAGAAATGCTGTATTCTATACTCTGTTCTTATATCATGATGCACTATGTACAGTCTGCAAATCAACACTTTTCACTATCTAAGTGACAATAAATCAACTTACATGGCAGAGTTTTTATTTTTATATTTTATCAAATACATCAAGTATAATTTAATTTCAAAGTTGCTGAACAGGGACACATTAGATTTGGTGAGTGGCAAAAGACTATTTCAAGGATTTGAACATAGAACTATAGAAAAGTAGAATTTAGAGCAAAGTTACAGCACAGAAAAGAGCATCCAGACCAATGTCTATGCTAGCTGAATAAATTAGAACCCAGTCTAATCCCACTTTTCAGAAATTGGTCCTCAAATGCACAGGTTAAAAGGGATTCTGCCTCAACCACCAGACTGGGAGTTCAAGACACCCACCACTCTCTGCATAAAAATACCTTTCTGATGTCCTCTAATTCTTCTACCAATTACCACACATCTGTGCACCATAGTAATTCACCTCTCTTGTAAGGAAAACAGCTCTTTCCTGTCAACTCTATCCAAGTTTGTTGTTATTTTGTACAGTTCAATTAAGTCACCCCTTAGCTTCTCTTTTCAAGGAAACAATACAAGCTTGTCCAATTTTTCTCTCATGTCATTTCCTTAAGTGCATGATTTTATATGTTAATATATCATATATTAGCAAGGGTGTCAACTTGGTAGATGGCAGTCTTGCCAGGAAGGGAGTTATCTCAAGTGGCCTGAGCTCTAACTTACAATGTCTCCCTCTTCCCAAACTTTTGACACTCAATCTCTTACCTTCACTAATCCACCCTGTGGATTGAATGAATTGAACATTGAATGAAGTTTTCTTTTTCCAATATGTAGATCACAGAAGAAACCCTGTTTCAACACAAGCTCCTCCAGGAATCAATGCACAACTAATAGTGACAATTTTCAAGACTGCAAACAAATTACTATTCACAACAGAGGTCAATGGAGTTTAACACACTCAGGAAATTAAGGCGCATGTGAATTTTAAGAGAAGATGCAATGGAGAAAGTATATCAGCCATTAGTGTTGACTGGATGAGCAGGCTCAGCAAGCCAAAAAAATCTATTCCAGCTCTGAATTCCTATGTCTCTCAGTGAGGTGCCTTGAATGTCACATTTCATAAATAGTTGCACTTTAAAATGTTTAACTTGAAGTCAGAATAGAATGGGAAATGGAATTTTACCAGAAATCAGCCAGGTGTCAATTCTTCATAGCCATAGAATCACACAGCATGGAAACAGACCCTTCATTGTCCGTGCCGAACATAATCCCAAACTAAATTAGTCCCACCTGCCTGCCCCTGTCCCATATCCCTCTAAACCTCTCCTATTCATGTATCCATCCAAATGTCTTTTAATTGTAATTGTATCTGCATCCACCACTTGTTCATTAATTTCATTCCGCACGTGAACACTGTAAAAAAAATATTGCCTTGTCTTTTTTAAATCTCTCTCCTCTCACCTAACAAACATGCCTGCTGGTTTTGAACTTGCCTGTCTTAGGGGAAACACAACCGCTATCAATACCTCTTTGTATTTTATAAACTGCTATCAGGTCACTGCTCAACCTCTTATGCTCCAGTGAAAAAAGTCCCGGCCTTTCTTTATAACTCAGACCTTCCATACCCAGCAACATCCCAGTAAACCTCTTCTAAACCCTCTCCAGCTTGATAATATCTGAGAATTGGATGACCAGAACCGGACAGTATTCCACATCAGCCTTCATCAATGTCCTGTACAACCCCAACATAACATTCTAACTTCTATACTCAAAGGACTGAGCAATGAAAGTGGAGGATTTCTCTCCATGAATCCAACAAATTTTCACACATCTTCCAAAACTCACCCAACTACTTATGCACCAGACCCCCATTTTCCCCGGCTTGTTGTATCCTCCCATTTACCACAGGCAAAGTACTGAAACACTGTGGGGACCTCCCTGGTGTCAGCATCCTCTTTAAAAATACAGTAATTCACCCGTAGCCCATAATTGCCCTGTACAGTGTGTCAATTGCCCCAGAAATGTTGGACAACGGAATTAGTACCCTGCTTTGCTGATCTGGACCTGGAAATGGATGGCAGATGCAGCACAAGCAAGTGATGGGCTGGAGTCGCCAAGTTATCACCCTGACTTTCATGTCAGGGATTGTCACAGTCTTATTTCTAAACTGTGGTGAGGGAAGATTGGGAAAGTGCAAATCCACGAGGGGAGATGTAACAATGAGAATGCTAATTCATGCAAATTGGCCTCTTGCATTAAGCAGCAAAAATCATATTTAATCATTCACAGAATAAAAAAAAGGAACTTTCTTTTTCCAATGTCAGGAATCTTATTATTGCTGATCGCACATGGTTCTCCCAATTTTCGCACCATTGCCCAAGTTGCTCAATGGCTGGTAACATTACATACTAGGTACCCAAAAGGTAGCTGATTAGCATTTCTACAAGGATACATGATTGATTGATATTGTCAAGGAGATAAATTTTGAAAGGGTAGGAGCCATAATAAACCACCATTGTATCAGCTTACAGATTTCAAAGTAATCTTGAATGTCTTCCAGACGAATCTGTGAGAATATGAGAGGGAGTGAGCATAGAGTTAGAAGCAGCAAGTTTCTATTGTTCATCATACAGGAGAGCACTCAGCTGGGACTGAAGATGATTTAAACAGGACTGGAAGAGTCACCTAGCTTTGACTTTAGGGAGGAATCTCTGGGACAATCCTCACTGTAAAGGCAATTTAGAGATAATAAGCTATCTGACTAAAAGAAAAATAAAGCAAGCAACCATCAGGAGCCAAGAATAGTTTTGATCTGGTTGCTGGAGAATAAGTATCCACTTAAAAACACAATCAAATATAATTGTAGGCCTGGTGTTTTAAAATTAAATATGGGATCTTTTCAGTTGATTAGAGTCTATGTTTGTCCAAGGAATAGGATTTAAATAATGTTGCGTTTACTTTACTACAATAAAATGTTTAAAACTTTAAACCTGGTTTGTCAATATCAAAATCAATTGACTGGGTAGATATAAAAGAGAAACAGGTCAAACTGGTGTAAAAGGAGCTGTAACATGATCAAGATTTAGGAGTAGATTTCCCTACAAGAAAAGTGATTTTGAAAACCTTAAGCTCTGTTCCAAACATACTCTAGAGATTAACGGATATATTTCTGGGTGAAAAGTTTCACAGGGACATGTTCTTGAAATAACATTAAGGATCAGGTGACAGAATGAAAACTACAGACATAAGCAAGTGTGTTTATGGGTTGAATACTACAGTGGAGTATAATATTTCTCAACTGGTCCATTTTTCTGAAAGTAGGTGAACATTTAACTTGAGGACAGGCGTTAGTGTAGTGGTAGCTTCACCAGGCAAGCAAATGAAGCCCAAACTAATATTCTAGAGACATGCGTTTGCATCTCAATGGCAAGTGATGAAACTTGAATTAAATAAAAGCCTGGAATTAAAGCTGGTCCAATGGCAACCATTGTCATAAAAACACATCTGGTTCACTATGGGCGGCACGGTGGCACAGTGGTTAGCACTGCTGCCTCACAGCGCCAGAGACCCGGGTTCAATTCCCGCCTCAGGCGACCGACTGTGTGGAGTTTGCACATTCTCCCCGTGTCAGCGTGGGTTTCCTCCGGGTGCTCCGGTTTCCTCCCACACTCCAAAAATGTGCAGGTTAGGTGAATTGGCCACGCTAAATTGCCTGTAGTGCTAGGTGCAGGGGTAAATGTAGGGGAATGGGTCTGGGTGGGTGCGCTTCGGCGGGGACTTGTTGGGCCGAAGGGCCTGTTTCCACACTGTAAGTAATCTAATCTAATCTAATCTAATGACACTAACATCAACGTGCTAGTGAAGTGAGGAACAGGGAGAGAGCAGAGCTGAGCACATGGCTCCTGGGATGGTGCAAGAGGGAGAGGATTGGATTCTTGGATAATTGGAACTCTTTCTGGGGTAGGTCGGACCTCTACAAACAGGTTGGTCTTCACCTGAACCAGAGGGGTATCAGTATCCTGGGGGGGATTTTTGCTAATGCTCTTCAGGAGGGTTGAAACTAATGCAGCAGAGGGGGAGGGAACCTGAATTGTGGTTCCATTGTAAAGGAGGTTGAGAGTAGTGAGGTCAGGGATAGGTTTACAAGGTCGCAAGAGGGCACCGACAATCAGGATGTCGGTTTGAAATATGTGTACTTCAATACCAGGAGCATCCGGAATAAGGTGGGTGAACTTGCAGCATGGGTTGCGATGTTGTGGCCATTTCAGAGACATGGATAGAGCAAGGACAGGAATGGTTGTTGCAGATTCTGGGATTTAGATGTTTCAGTAAGAACAGAGAAGGTGGTTAAAAAAAGGGAGGTGGAAGTGGCATTGTTAATCAAGGGTAGTATTACAGCAGACAGAATGTTTGAGGATTCATCCACTGAGGTAGTTTAGACTGAAGTTAAAAACAGGAAAGGAGAGGTCACCCTGTTGGGAGTTTACTATCAGCCTCTGAATTGTTTCAGGTATGTAGAGGAAAGGATAGCAAAGATGAATCTTGATAGGCGAGAATAACAGGGTAGTTGTTATGGGGGACTTTAACTTCCCCAATATTGACTGAGAATACTAAAGTTCAAGTTGTTTGGATGAATCAGTTTTTGTGCAGGAGGATTTTCTGACACAGTATGTAGACAGCCCAACAAGAGACAATGCCAGATTGGATTTGGTACTAGGGAATGAACCCAGCCAGGTGTTAGACTTGGAGGTAGGTGAGCACTTTGGCAATAGGTAGCCACAATTCAGTTATGTTTACAATAGCAATGGGAAGGGTAGGTATACACCACAGAGAATGAGGTATAACTGGGGAAAAGGCAATTATGATGCAATTAGGCGAGATTTAGGATGCATAGGATGGGGAAGGAAATTGCAGGGGATGGGCACACTTGCAATGTGGAGCTTATTCAACGAACAGCTACTGCAGGTCCTTGATAAGTATATACCGATCAGGCAGGGAGGTAGTTATCGAGAGAGGGAGCCATGGTTTACTAAAGAAGTTGAAGCTCTTGACAAGATGAAGAGGACGGCTTAAGTGAGGATGAGGCGTGAAGGCTCAGTTAGGGGGCTGGAGAGTCATAAGTTAGCTCTTTAGATCTTTTCTGGCTAAGAAGAGTCAGGAAGGGACATGAGAAGTTGTTGGCGGATAGGATCAAGGAAAACCCTAAGGTCTTCTATAGGTATATCAGGAATTAAAAAATGACTAGAGTAAGTTTAGGGCCAATCAAAAGATAGTAATGGGAAGTTGTGTGTGGAATCTGAGGACATAGGGGAAGCACTTAATGAATACTTTTCATCAGTATTCAGATTGGAAAAGGGCAATGTTAGTGAGAATACAGAGATACAGGCTACTAGATTAGATGGGATTGGAGTTGACAAAGAGGAGCTTTTAGGTAAAAACAATGACTGCAGATGCTGGAAACCAGATTCTGAATTAGTGGTGCTGGAAGAGCACAGCAGTTCAGGCAGCATTCGAGGAGCAGTAAAATCAACGTTTCGGTCAAAAGCCTTTTCTGATAAAGGGCTTTTGCCCGAAACGACATTTTTACTGCTCCTCGGATGCTGCCTGAACTGCTGTGTTCTTCCAGCAAGAGGAGTTTTTAGCAATTTTGGGAGATCTGAAAATAGATAAAACCCCTGGGAAGGATGGGATTTATCGTCAGATTCTCTGGGAAACCAGGGAGGAGATTGCAGAGCCTTTGGCTTTGATCTTTATGTCATCATTGTCGACAAGAATTGTGCCAGAAGACTGGAGGATAGCAAATGTAGTTCCCTTGTTTAAGAAGGAGAGTCGGGACAACCCTGGTAATTGTAGGCCAGTAAGCCTTACTTCAGTTGTGGGTAAGCTGTTGGGAAAGGTTATAAGAGATAGGATTTATCATCTGGAAAGGAATAATTTGATTATGGAAAGTCAACATGGTTTTGTGAAGGGTAGATTGTGCCTCACTAACCTTATTGAGTTCTTTCAGAAGGTGACAAAACAGGTGGATGAAGGTGAAGTGATTGATGTGATGCATATAGACTTCAGTAAGGCGTTTGATAAGTTTCCCCAAGGTAGGCTATTGCACAAAATACGGAGTTTCAGGATTGAAGGTGATTTAGCAGTTTGGATCATAAATTGGCTAACTAAGAAAAGACAGAGGATGGTGGTTGATGGGAATGTTCATCCTGGTGAGCTGCAAGGATCTGTTTTGGGACCACTGCTGTTTGTCACTTTAATAAATGATCTGGAGGTGAGCGTAGAAGGATGGGTTAGTAAATTCGTGGATGACACTAAGGTAGTCATGATTTGGAGACACCGATGTTGGACTGGGGTGTACAAAGTTAAAAGTCACACAACACCAGGTTATAGTCCAACACGTTTATTTGGAAGCACTATCTTTCGGAGCGCTGCTCCTTCATCAGGTGATTGTGGAGAATAAGATTGTAAGACTCAGAATAAATTCTGTGTGGATAGTGCCAAAGGATGTTGTGGGTTACAGAGGGTCATAGCTAAGATGCAGAGCTAAGTAACAGGAATGCAGAGTACTAGGCTAATGGTAAAATTCTTGGCAGTGTAGATGAACAGAGAGATCTGTGTCCAGGTGCGTAAATCCTTGGAAGTTGCCACCCAGGTTAATAGCATTAAGGAGGCATATGGTGTGTTGGTGTTTATTGGTAGTGGGATTGAGTTTCAGAGCCACTAAGTCATGCTTCAGCTGTACAAGAAACTGGTACGGCTGCACCTGGAGTATTGCGTACAGTTCTGGTCACTGCATTATAGGAAGGATTTGAAGGCTTTGGAAAGGGTTCAAAGGAGATTTACTAGGATGCTGCCTGGTATGGAAGGTAGGGCTTTTGCCCGAAACGTCGATTTTCCTGCTCCTTGGATGCTGCCTGACCTGCTGTGCTTTTCCAGTACCACTCTGATCAAAACTCTGGTATAGAAGGAAGGCCTTACGGAGGAAATGCTGAGGGAACTGAGGCTGTTTTTATTGGAAAGAAGGTTGAGAGGTTACTCAAATCGAGATGTATAAGATAATCAGAGGATTAGATAGGATGGACAGTGAGAGCCTTTTTCCTCGGATGGTGAAGGCTAACATGAGGGGACATAGCTTTAAATTGAGGGGTGATAGATTTAGGACAGATATCAGGGGTAGTTTCTTTACTTAGACAGTAGTAGGGACTTGGAACAGCCTGCCTGCACCAGTAGTAGATTCTCTGACGTTAACAGCATTTAAATGTGCATTGGACATACATATGGATAATAATGGGGTGGATGGGTCGGGGGTTGGGGCAGACAAGTTTGGAGGGGACCGGACCGTGGTTGGGGGCTCACACACAGTGTTCTGCTGCCTGGTCTCCTGAACGGGGAGCAGACTTAGCAAGTGCTCGCTGTGTTTATCTCATTGAACGAATTATGGGGTAGGGGAGGGTAGGGCTTCAGCAATGCTGCAGGTCCCTTACACCCAAGTGTGTATCGCTGCTCAGAAACAAACCCTGAGACAGAGAGGGGGAGCATGACAGGCAGAGCGAGGAAAAGGGAAACTTCAGAAAACTCTGAGCCCCAGAGGAGACGCATTGAATCATTTAACCAAATAATCAATTCTCCAAACGAAATAGTGCCTGCCTATCTTGTCCGGATAATCGAGGTTCCTCTGTACATCCTGCTCAGGAAGAACAATGAATGCTATCTGTTGGTCAGAAAAGCTGAGAAAATAAAAAGGATTGTTAAAAGTACCTTAGCTGCTGAAACACTGGCATGATCCGAATCCATGTATCCAATATTCTAATGGAAATATTTAATAAGGGGCGATTTGAGAAAATATTGCCAGAGAATGTTAAGCGGATAAATGTTCTCTTTGGGGCAGTGTACATTCAACGAAGGTTGTCACTGACAAATAGTTAATGATTGGCCTTGCTAGCATAAATGAAATGTTACAAAGAAAGTTCCAAAATAAAATGCATTGATGCAAGCCACAATTGAGAGATGTTCACAAATTTTTAAAAAAATTGGAAATCCTTGTATAATAATGAGGAGTTATATTTTTTAAAAACCAAAAGAAAATCAATTTTTATTCCTGCCATTTTATGATTAGGCATATTATAATATGTTTTGTTCAAAGCAAAGGAAATATGGAAGGTTAACTATCTTATGGATTGATAAGAAAACCATTTTTTTTAATAATCACTTTCAATATATAGAATATGAAAACCATTTTATTTAGTGTTGTTCAAAAGAAAGGAAGGGAATCTAGTAGCTTGGTAAGTTATGTAGGTGATTGGGTTAATTGACAAATGAATTGAGTGGGAAATATACATAGCAAACAGGTGAGACTGGCTTTAAGACTGAGTAGATGCAAATAGGTCATTTAGTGGTGGGTTTTCAAAAACAAAATCGAGTCATTAATAAATTCTATTCACAAAGCAATGTGCCTTTGCTTCTACCTCAACAACTGGTTTGGATTTAATAGTCATTGTTGTGTTATGCTTTCATTCAGTCATTAGGAATTAACTTTTCTCAAACAAAAAATAATCAATATTGACAACAATCATAACGATATTATTCACTCGCTAGCTTTTAATCATTGCAGTAATATGACCCTTCATATGAATGTTGACAGTGAGAATTAATTAAATTTTGCAAACTGAAATGAAATGGATGCTTACACATGCATACCAGTTACTGCACTACTTTAGACATTTCTACATATAACGACAAAGTGTGTATTTCAAACTTGCAACATACTCGAGACCTCAGAATTATAAATTCAATCACTGTTGGCACGATACCTTTAGATCAATAAGAAAGCCCTCAAAAGGTCGAAATGGATTGTGGACAATGAGATGAAAATTCAGCTGCTGAATAAGCAACAATTCATACTCAAGGATCTGTTCCAAAGCCTTCTCTTGACCTGCAGGGCTCTCCCAGAGATTAGCAACAAACTGGGAACTGGAGACGTTAAATTCATCCACTTTACATGCTAAGTATACACTTGTCAACCTGTACCAGAAAGAGAATAAAAAGATTTAATGAAACAAAATTCCAAAATACAATTATATTACAGCTCAAAAGTCCATTCAATTTAGCAATTCTTTCTGAAAGCCTACACAAGATATTTAACTTAATCTCATTTCTTTCACAATTCTTATATACTAATATTCCGCTTCAGGCAATTATATAATCTGGTTTTAAAATACTGTATAAATTTACTTCAACATTTGTTTAAGGTCCAGAATGCCACATTTTAACCAGCTTCTGCACACAGACCTTGTGATTATCTTCAAATTGTGCCCTTTCATTTTGTCTTGCAAACCAGTGAAAAAAAGTTGTTCTATTTACCTCACTATAATCCTTCATTAACCTCAAGGCTTACATCCTTTAATCTTCTCTACTCAGTAAAAAATAACTAATGTCACACAGTTATGGCAATGATATAAAATGGATTATCATTTTTTTGATTTCCATTTAATTCTCAAGACCTTTCATGACCTAAAGTAGATTCTTATTTAAGAAATGCAAAAAAATGCAAAATGCAAAAAGTGAATTAAGATGGCCACAATGGTCACTTAACCAAGTGGCACAAACATTATGATACCACTAATAAATAAGGTTCTATCTTAGCCATCATTATAGCAAAAGGCTGTGAGATCCCAATCTACTTCTGGTTGTAAGACATCCTTCTGGAAATTTCACGCACTGCATGAAAGTCTCCAGCAGGTTATCCAGCTTGAACAAAAATTAAATCCAGACATGGTAATACAAAAGAAAAATGGATTTGTAAGAGTAGAACTGCAGAGTTCTTTTCTCCACCCCTACCCTACAGTTTCTCTTGCACTTTCTTGAAAAAATAGTGCTCTATAATAAAGCAAATTGGAAAAATGTCCATTCACTGAGAACTCAAGATGCAAGACATGAATTACACAACCCCAATCTCAGGTTACAATCTAACTCTTTAAAGGACTCTAAGCACTTCTCACGTAATCATTTTTTTGTACCAGACACTTTCCCCTTTTTCCACATTTCATATGCTATGTTTGATGCCACGTTTTAATCATGTTTTTCAGAGTTAGTAAATAATAAAATTCCTGTTATTACACAGAATCTCAATAATGCAGAAAGAGAGCATACAGCCCATAGAGTCTAAACCAACCCTCCGAAGATAATCCTACTCAGACCCAACCTGTAACCCCACATTTACCCTGGCTAACCCACCAAGCCTGCACGTCTTTGGACTCTGACAGCACCCGGATGATACCCACGTAGACATAGGGCGAATGTCTGTCTGTGGTAAGTTTGCATAGTCACCCATGGCTGAAACTGAACCTGACTCTCTGGCACAGTGAGGGAATTGTGCTAACCACTGAGCACCATGCTACCCTCAAGAAAATCTTCTAATTAGCTCCTTCATTTCATTTCATTAACTACTTTAATTAATGTGTGATTATAGTTACTTGGTAAAAACAAAACATTTCGTTATTATTTCGGCCAGCGGAGGGTTTTTTTTTGAAAAAGGAACCAATTCACCCCGCCTCAATGGTCATATCAACATAAATTTAAAACAGTGAGTTCTGAACAGCAGCAATTACAGAGTAGGAATTAAGAAAAGACTATTTTTGAAATACAAATTACAATTTATTTCTGTAACATTGAATCAAAAATGTATATTTACACTTGCACTCACAATGATCATTACATGCAATCTCAAGAATTTATGGAATTTGTTAAGTTTTGAAAGCATTATCTTATTACAGATAAAATAGGAATAAAATAAAACTTTGAAAATTCTCAGTAACCTGGTGAAATTAACAACTTTGGAAACAGTAAACCAGTCAGGAAACAGACAAAAACTCACATAATAGTCCTTGGATGATATTCCATTACAGAATTATTCAAAAAGAATCTCTTGAAATACATACTTGCAGTTCCCTAAACAAAAGACACAAACAATGCTCTAAAGATCAATTACACATATGCACAATAGTTAAGGATTTGTAAGTGAAGATAATAGGTAGACTTTGAAAAACCACATTTTACCTTTTATACAACCAATATATAGTGTTATTTAAAGCAACTGTGGTAAATTGCACCCAATCACTTTCTTTAAAACATCGTTCTCATATTTAATTTTCACATGAAAATCAGACCTTAAACAAGTATTGTTTCGCAATGAGGCAAATTAAACAGGCTGAAGAGACAGTTGACGTGTCGTCAATTAATAAATCACAAAAGGACGCTCACTTTCTGTGTAAACATGAGATATGTGTTCTTACCACCACAGATTTAGGCATGATGGGTTTAAATGCAGAGCAGAATTCCAACAATCTTTTTTCATAGTATTTACGTAGTACCTCCTCTTCCTGAGGTTCCAGCAATGCCCCTGGAGAAAGCTGTTCAGGAAAACCAAAGCAAAGCAATCATTATCAAGGCAAACAACTGGTAAATAGCAACTCAATGCACATTATATTTCTCTCTTTAACAAAGATAGGAAAAGGCTTTAAATAGGTTTAACTTCATCTTTCCGAGGGAAAGGGGGTGAAGAAAATGGAGAGAGAGAGATGGTGAACTCTAACAAAATCAATGTTGCCTTTTAGAATTTTTAAAAAATTGATTGACAAATTAGTGGAAAGAGGAATTTTCTTTTGATTCTGACCAAGAGAAATAAGTCAGCCAAAAATAACATATCCTATTCGACACCATTTGAGGAAATGGAACAACAATAAGAACTGTCTTCATTCAAAGGGAAGATCATCTAAATAATGGGCAATCTGCAGCCATATCAATCTCAACCATAGTCCAAAGCAAACAGAAATAGAAAAACAATTCAATGGTGATAGCTTCAACTCCAACTAATTCTGACTGCCTGCTTAGGAAGGACCATTGCAATTGGTCCTTCCTAAACAATTGCAAGTTCTTTAGTTGCACAATTTTCTAAAATTCAATATATGCATACATTTTAAATTTGAGAAGAATCAATCTTCATTTATCAAGCCTATAATGTAAGTTGTTATCTGAGGATATTAGATGTTAACTTTTCATTATAGTTGATACATCATATTTTTCAAATAATTCATTCCTAAAAATATTTTGAATTTCATGGGCTGCATTTGTGTACCTTTGTCTTGATTTAAAACATGCTTGAAGAAAGCAAATCAAAATCAGAACCATCAATATTTCCAAACCCCTCATTATCATATAGAATTTAGGAATCTGAAGGTGTAATTTCTAAATAGGATCCAAGGCTGACAAAAGTCAACAGATGGAGCACGTGGTTTTAACAAACTATAATCTGAGTTTTGCAGTCATCAGCTTCAAAGATGGCACATGTCACAGACCTCAAACAAAATTGCCCACAAGGATTTAATGCTTTTTGTGGCATGGATTTCACCTTTTTCCCCAAAATTAACTTCTTATGCCATTTCTCCTCATCTCAGTCCCAAATGGCCAATCCCATATCCTTTAGATTAGATTAGATTATTGTGGTTCTGTTCACCAAGCTGGGAATTTGTGTTGCACAAGTTTCGTCCCCTGTCTAGTTGACATCCTCAGCGCTTGGGAGCCTCCTTGAAGCGCTTCTGTGATGTTTCCTCCAGCATTTATAGTGATTTGTATCTGCCGCTTCCGGTTGTTAGTTCCAGCTGTCTGCTGTAGTGGCCGGTATATTGGGTCCAGGTCGATGTGCTTATTGATTGAATCTGTGGATGAGTGCCATGCCTCTAGGAATTTCCTGGCTGTTCTCTATTTGGCTTGTCCTATAATAGTAGTGTTGTCCCAGTCGAACTCATGTTGCTTGTCATCTGAGTGTGTGACTACTAAGGATAGCTGGTCATGTCGTTTCGTGGCTAGT
>NC_057711.1:44811598-44841343 GCF_004010195.1 Chiloscyllium plagiosum
GTGGCTAGTCCTTTGGGTTGTGGCATGTCCTCATTCTGTTGTCTTTCCCTTAGGCATCTGTTGATGTAATTGCGGGGGTATCTGTTTTTGGCGAATACATTGTATAGGTGTTCTTCCTCCTCTTTTTGCAGTTCTGGTGTACTGCAGTGTGTTGTGGCCCTTTTGAACAGTGTCTTGATGCAACTTCTTTTGTGTGTGATGGGGTGGTTGCTTTTATAGTTTAGGAAGAGGTCACTTAGACAGGGGACGAAACGTCTGCAACACAAATTCCCAGCTCGGCAAACAGAACCACAACAACGAGCACCCGAGCTACAAATCTTCTCCCAAACTTAGATTAGATTACTTATAGTGTGGAAACAGGCCCTTTGGCCCAACAAGTCCACACTGACCCTCCGAAGAGCAACCGACCCAGACTCATTCCACTACATTTACTCCTTCACCTAACACTACGGGCAATTTAGCACAGCCAATTCACCTAACCTGCACATCTTTGGACTGTGGTGGAAACCGGAGCACCCGGAGAAAACCCACGCAGACACGGGGAGAATGTGCAAACTGCACACAGACAGTTTCCTGAGGTGAGAATTGAACCCGGGTCCCTAGCGCTGTGAGGCAGCAGTGCTACCCACTGTGCCACCGTGCCACCCAGACTATGGCACCTTAAACGATGACATCTGATTCTGGACTCACTGTTCATTGGGATTTACCCTGCCTTGCCCTGTTAAAAATGCAGACGTTACTATTAGATCTGCCTCATGCACCTAAATTCCTAACCAATCCGGTTTCTCTTTATACGTCAATCCTGCCATTCCAGGAATCAACCTGGTAAAACTTTGCTGTACTCCTCCATAGCCAGAATATTCCTCCTGAGAGAAGACGACCAAAATTGCATACAATACTCCTGGTGTGGTTTCATTGAGGCCTTGTACAACTGCAGCAAGATATCCCTGGTCAGTTTAGTTAGGGAGGGAGCGGCTGAGGCAGGGAAATGGTGTCAGGAAATTGATGGGATTATAAACCCTTAAGTTGCATAATAGCACTTCTGGGTAGAGAGAGAGAGAAAAAAATAAATAAAAGCCGATAAATCCCCTAGACCCCAATAATCTGCATCCCAGAGTAGTTAAGGAAGTAGCCTTAGAAACCAACCTTGCATTGGTGGTCAAGATTCTTTAGGCACTGGAACAGTCCTATTGATTGGAGTATATCTAATGTAACCCCACTATTTAAAAATAAAAAAAAGTAGAGAGAAGACAAAACTATAGACCGATTTCAACAGGAGAGAAAATGCTGGTTTATTATAAAAGATTTAATAGCAGAGCACTTGGAAAACAGTGACAGGATCAGGCAGAGTCAATATGGACTCACAAAAGGGAAATCGCGCTTGACAAACCCACTGGAATTTCTTTTGAGAATGTAACTAGTGGTTTGATAAGGTGGAGGATCTGGGTTACTTGGGCTGTCGGAAGGCTTTCAATAGAATTCCCACATAAGAGATTAACATGTGAAATTAAAACACGTAGGATTGGGGATAGTGCATGTTCACAGAATCATAGAAGCCCTCCATTGTGCAAGCAGGCCATTTGACCCATCGAGTCCACAAACAACTCACCTAAACTCACAGCCCCCCCACCCTATCCCTGTAACCTGCATTCCTCATGGCTAACCCACCTAGCCTCCACATCTCTCAACACTACAGATAATTTAGCATGGCCAATCCACCTAATCCGCACATTTTTGGCCTCTGGGAGGAAACCAGAGCACCCAGGGGAAACACATGCAGACACAGGGAGAAGGCACAAACTCCACACAGACAACTGTTTGGTAGACAGAGCAAAAAGAGTAGGATTAAACGTGCATTTTTCCAAGTGCCAGTCAGTGACTGATGGGATATCGCAGGTCAGTGCTCAGACACCAGCTATCACAACATAGATTAATGATTTAGATTAGGAAACTATACGTATTATCCCCAAATCTGCAGACAACAGATTATGATTCATTTGTATATAATGCCAGTTAGGCCACAGTATGTGCAGGTTTGGTCACCAGTCTTCAAAGGATGTGACTGCACCAGAGAAGGTGCTAAAGAGATTAGGCTGGAGTGATTCAGCTATGAAAACAGACTAGAGACGATGAGGCTATTTCCTTTAGAATAGAGGAAGCCGAGAGAGGACCTGTTGAGACACACAAAATTTGATAGACATGAATAGGATTGATAGGGAGAAACTGTTTCCCCTTAGTGAAGGGGTCAATAATCGAGGGCACAGTTTGAAAATAAAAAGCAGGAGAATTAGATGAGATTTGAGAAAAAAAAAAATCACCAGCAGATAGTGGGTATCAGGACTCACTCCCTAAAAAGGGGTAACAGGTGCAGAAACTGTCAAGAATTTATTTAGTTGAGCACTTGAAATGCCATAGTATACAAGGCTACTGGCCAAGTGATGGAAAATGGGATTAGAACCGATGTTTGATGATCAGCAGACGTAACGACTGAAGGGCCCCTTTCCATGATGCAAAAACTCTGACCCCTGGGTTCTGAACAATTTCATCTAAAAATGGATAATGAGTTCAAGAAGTTTAGTATCTTCTCACAAACGCCACCAGTTTGTCATCTGAATTTTCTTTCGTGAAGATAGCAGTGTTGTGGAAAACATTGTGCCAATCCTGTGTACGCACAGATTTCCATCCTGTCTGCATAATGGAATAATTTTGTTATGCTAACAAAGGAAATGTCATCAGATTGTTTCTTATATTTGGGTTCCATTATGAGCCTAAAAAACCCAATGAAATCTTCTACTAGTTGCACTTTAACTGGTTGGTCAAGACTGTTTTTTGCTTGGACTTGCTATTCTAACTGTTTTATCAGCTCTTTACCCACCTAACTTATTTATTATCCCTTTTTAGGCTCCTTATGCTTCCTCACAACTTACTTTCCTGTCTACCTTAGTGTCATCAGCAAGTATACTAATCATACCTTTGGTCCCTTCATCCAAGTTAGCTACTCAAAATTGTAAAACGTTGATGCTCCATTCATCTCTGTGCCACAGCATTTGTTACACCTTGGCGAAAGTGAGTACTGCAGATGCTGGAGATTAGAATCAAGAGTGTGGTGTTGGAAAAGCACAGAAGGTCAGGCAGCATCCGAGGAGCAAACAAATCAATGTGTCAGGCAAATGCCCTTCATTTGTTACATCTTGGCAACTGAATAATAACTCAATTATGCCTACAGGTCATTCTGCTATAACGCACATTCTGTCAACGTGAATTCGCTGTAACGCAACCTACGAAGAGGGGACATTGTTTCTAAAGAGCAAACTTTTAAACATGTGTTGGCTATAGTATATTCATATCACCAATATTTTAAGTGTTATTTCTACAGTGCAATTTTTGTATAGCATGGGGTCGCACAAGAACTCAACTATCACGCTCTGGAAGAACTGCGTATGCTCTATTCACTAGACAATCTTCTAGCCCTCCCTATGTCATACCATAAACTTTTATGTTCTGCAATAACATCTCACGTATCAAATGCCTCTGAAAACTTAAGTCAATTTTCCCCTTTGTCTCAGCACAAGTATTTTCCTCAAATATCTTCAGTAAATCGATTAGACTTAATTTCCTTTCCACAAAATCATGCTGAATTTGCCCAATTACCTTGAATTTTAAAATTGTCCAGCTGTAACATTTTTAATAATAACCTCTAGTATTTCTGGTGATTGTAGAACATAGGTCTGTCTTCTTTGAGGTTAAAGGATATTTTGACTTTTCCCTGTCCAAATCTCTATAACATCACGAGGTTGATTGAAGCTTAAAGCAGTTTCTAACATTAATTCTGTCAGAACAATTACATTTACAACAATTTTACACAAAATGAAATAAAATATACATGGGATTTTATACGGTATTACCTACATAACTTCGTAGTCTTACACATTTCAGGAACACACACAAGTGAAACAGCATTAAATGAATTACATGCTCCCATTGTGATGAATGTAAATACTGCAATTAGCTTCTGTAGAAATTCTCTCATCAAAAAAAACCTTTAAACATTATATCCTGCAAGGTGCAGTAATTACTTTGCTGAATTACTATATTCATAAATTAACATTTTTTTTTAAATTAACTTAAAGTTTAAGGAGATATGCTAACTCCTTCTATTCACCTTAAGCTGAACAATTCTCAAGCTTTCCCTCTGGAACACTGCTGATCCTGTGCAAAAAGGCATTAAAACAAAACTCTTGATATAATAGGCCTGTATTCACCTTTTAATTGACTGACATTAAATCAAGTTAAAACACAAGAACTAGTTATTCAGGCCAGACAGCATAGTCAATGGTAATTACAACTTAGTACACCTCACTCCAAAATGTGCAATGTTTTCAAGGATTTTTCCTGCTAACCAAAAGCATTATAAAATGGAAACTCATCATGATGTCCAAGATTTGTATCTGCTAGGACTTCAACATTGCACGTGAAGGAGTGGAGAAGTACCAACAGCGAATTGTTGATGCCAGAGTTCAATTGCATATTGGCAAACACCACAGTTTTTGTCAATTTCACAATTGTAATAATGATCAACACTGACAGTTTTACCATTTTTGCAATAAAGTTTCATGGCTACCAAGTTTTTTTATTTATCATTGTTGGGACGTGGCATTGCTCACTGGGTCAGCATTTATTGTCCATTCCTTTGAGAAGGTGGTGGTGAAATAGCCTTCTTGAACTGCTGCAGTCCATGTGGCTGTAGGTAGATCCACAAGGCTGGGAGGGAGGGAATTCCAGGAATATGATCCTGTGATAGTGAAGGAATGGCAACATATTTCCAAGTCAGGATAGCAAGTGGTTTGCAGGAGGACTTGCAGGCGGTGGCGTCTACATGTATCTGCTGCCCTTATCCTTCCAGGTGAAAGTGGTCGTTCTTTGAAAGATGGTGTCTCCAGTTTTTTGGCAAATTCCTGCATCGCCTCCAACCATTTCCTGATATCATGGTAACTCAATTCTACTAACAATTATTTCTGGAAATATCTCAAAAAATATATTTTACCTTTCCACATGGCAGAATCTTCATCTGAAATTTCTTATTGGCTTCAGTTCTCATATTTTCTAATATTTCTTCACTCTGAAAAATCCAACATCTCTTCTGTGTACTGTTGTTAAACATCTTTGAACATCATTTGGTATTCACTCCTGTTGTCAAATACAAAACAGAACAATATCATAAGTTGTTCAAAAACAGTTTTCACACAGTTTAGAACATGTCACTTCCATCTCTGACAGACAATTTAGCAATGCAAGAACAATGAGAACACATTAGAATGAGTACAGATGAGACTGACAAGGATATTGCTGTCCTACTACATCTAATCGTGGTTATTGGTGATGGACAAAATGAAGGAGGTACCAACTCTACAAATATCTCCATCTTGAATAATGGAGCAGCTAAAGACAAGGCTCAAGCATATGAAACAATCAGCCAGATATACCGAGTACATTACCCATCTTAGCTCCTCCGGAAGGCTACCAACACAGATGTCAGTCTTCAGTAAACTCAATTGACTCTTCAAGATCAAGAAATGGCTGGAGGTACTAGATACTGCAAAGGTCATGGGCCCTGACAACATGCCAGTAAGAGTACTGAAGATTATGTTTCAAAACCTGGCAATTTCCTAGCCAAGCAGTTCCAATATATATAGAACACTGGCATTTCCTTGGCAATTTGGAAAACTGTCCATCAACAAGGATAAATCCAACCCAGTCAGTCAATTACCACCCCATCAGTCTAATCTCAAACATGAGCAAAAATGATGGCAGAGGTCATCAACAGTGCTATCAAGCAGTACCTGCTGAACAATAACCTGTTCAATGGCACCCAATTTAGATTCTGCCAAGGCCACTAAGTTCATACCTCATTACAGGCTTGACACAAACATGAGAAAAGAGCTGAATGCAAGAGAGGAATTGAGACGGATATGAAGACCACATTTGTCAGAGTGCGGCATTAAATAGCCTGAGCAAAGAAAAAAAAAAATCAATGAATCATGAGGAAATACTTCATTGGTTGGAGTAATACCTCGCACAAATGAAGACAGATGGACTGCTGGAGGTCAGTCATCTCAGCTTGAGGATATCCACTGTAGGATTTCCTCAAGCTAATGTTCTAGGCCCTACTATCTCCAGCTGCTTTACCAGTGACATTCCCTCCATCACAAAGTCAGAAGTGGGGATGTTCACTGATGATCATGCCACATTTAGCAACTTTTGCAACTCCTCAGACACTGAAGCAGTCCATGTCGAGATGCAGCAAGACCTGAACCAAATCTAGGCTTCAGCTGAAAAATGGGAAATAACATTAGTGCCACACAAATGCCAAGCAATGACCATCTACACCAAGAGAGTCTAATAAAAGCCTCTTCACATCCAATAGCATTACCTCACTGAATCTCCACTATCATGGAAGTTATTGTTGACCATAAACTAGACATGTCTAGCCATATATAAACCGAGGCTACAACAGCAGGTCAGAGGCTACAAATCGAGCAACAAGTGACTC
Organism: Chiloscyllium plagiosum; assembly: GCF_004010195.1. Classification (NCBI taxonomy): domain Eukaryota; kingdom Metazoa; phylum Chordata; class Chondrichthyes; order Orectolobiformes; family Hemiscylliidae; genus Chiloscyllium; species Chiloscyllium plagiosum. The sequence continues at coordinate 44,818,149 of NC_057711.1, forward strand.
AACTCTTGACTTCCATCCACAAATTTCTCCATCTAAAAGCACAAAACAGTGTGTGATGGACAGGTGGCTGGAAGAACAAGCAAGCAAGGCAGCACCAGGAAGTGAAGAAGTCAACATTTTGGATATAACTCTTCTTCAAGAACAGAGGTGGAGATAGAGGAAACTGATGATAAAGGTGGGGGAGGGGGGGGGGGGTGTGAAAGAGGGTTTTGGGTAGGGAGAAAGGTGGAATGGTAAGGTAGTGATAGGTGAACACAGGTGGTGGATAATACCTGGTGGTTGATGGGAGGAATGAATCCGGTTGCGAGCCGGAAGAAAAGGTAAGGCAATATAGAACATAGAACATAGAAGAATACAGCGCAGTACAGGCCCTTCGGCCCTGGATGTTGCGCCGATCCTAGCCCACTATCCTCCATATGCCTATCCAATGCCCGCTTAAATGCCCATAATGAGGGAGAGTCCACCACTGCTACTGGCAGGGCATTCCATGAACTCACGACTCGCTGAGTAAAGAACCTACCCCTAACATCTGTCCTATACCTACCCCCCCTTAATTTAAAGCTATGCCCCCTTGTAATAGCTGACTCCATACGTGGAAAAAGATTCTCACTGTCAACCCTATCTAAACCCCTAATCATCTACTTTACTTTTTCACTACCAGAAAAGGGTTAGAGTTAGGTTTGCATTTTAACACTATTCTAGTTTGACTGCCAATTCTATACTTCGATCTTTTTATAGCTGGGAAACATACTTCATAGAAACCTTTTTTCAAATTTACAGTGATTTCAAAAATAATAAATGTTTATGGCACTGGACTAGCATTCCAGAAAATGAGAGCTCAGACTGTACTGTGACAGTAGATATTACATTGATCTTAAGGTAATTTGTGGTCCATGCCACTCATAGAAGTGTTATAAAATACAATTGTTTTAGTAATACCTTTCATCCAATTTGGCCTTTTATGTGGTTCTTGACACACACTTAAGATCATAGAATAGAGTGTGGGGCTAGAAAAGCACAACAGGACAGGCAGCATCCAAGGAGCAGGAGAATTGACATTTCGGGCAAAAGCCCTTCATCATGAATGGGCTTTTGCCCGTAACATCGACTCTCCTGCTCCTCAGATGCTACCTGACCTGCTGTGATTTCCAGCATCACACTATCTACTCTAATCTCCAGCATTTGCAGTCCTCATTTTCGCCTAAGTTCATAGTCAGCCATTCACCCCATTAGGTTTGCATCACCCAGATCATGGCTGAACTGATAATCCTCAACTCCACTTTCCTGCTTTATTCCCGTAACCCTGCATTCCCTTACTGATTAAGGATCTGCTTCAGCCTTGAATATACTGAATGACCCAGCTTTGATAGTCCTCTCAATAAAGAATGCCACAGATTTACTTCCTTCCTATGGATTCTTAGTGCCACCAGAACAGCAAGTTGGAGTTATTCACATCTATCGGGAAGAAGGAAAAAACATTTCTTTTTAAGACGATGGAAAACTATTAAATTAGATGTTTGGTGGGATTTGACTGTCCTTACACTTGAAACAATGTTAACAAGCAAAAGCAGTGAGCAATTAGACAGACATTTTACATTCTCTCATATTTCATGAGGACGGATTAGGTAAATTGGACCTGCACTTTCTGGAGTTTAAAAAGAGATTTATAATGATTAAAATGCAAAATCCTGAGAGGATGTTTCCATTTTACTGGTGAATCTAGAATTAATTAGCATAATTGTAGGCGTTGACCAAGACAAATTTCTTCATTCAAAAGAAATTATGTAAACTTTTGGAATTCTCTACCTCAGAGGCTTTGGATTTCAAATCACTGAATATATTCATGGTTGCAATTGATAGAGTCTTCAGCTGAGTCACATAAGGCTTCGATAAAAAGTGAAGTTGTAGACCAGACACCATCTTGTTAAATAGTGAAGTAAACATGTGAGGGTACATGACAACATACTTTTCTATTTCTTGTAATTTTTAAAAAAGACTGCTACCTTTGGTCAAGTATTTTTGCTGCATGCTCAACTAAGCAGATTAAAATCAGTAATCATCAAATCTTGACAACATCAGGGTTGATAAGATGCCCAATTGGTTCTACACATCCATGTGTCATATTTTCAGTAAAATAGGTGAAAAAGCAGGTTGCAAGAGGGATACAAACACTTAAAAGAGAGATATTGATAGGTTAATCAGTTGATAGGTTAAAAAGTTGGCAAATGAGGGAAGTAATGTGGGAAAATGTGGAAGTTGTTCATTTTAGAAGGGAGAACAAAAGAATACAGTAATTTAAATGGGGGAAAAATATAACACAAAAGGGTCTCAAGGGTCTTAATGCAACTGTACAAGACACTGATGATATCATATCAGTATTGGTCCCTTTATTTAAGGAAAGTTATCATTTCATTGGACGCAGTTCAGACAATGTTCATCAGGATGATCCCTGGTATGGACGGATTGTGTCATGAGCCAAGAGAGTTTACTCACTGGAACTTAGAAGAATGCAAGGTAATCTCATGGAAACATACAGGATTGTTAAAGGGGCGTTACAGTAAATGCTGAGAGGATGTTCCTCTCATGGGAAAAGTCTAGGACCAGAGGTCATATGCTCAGAGTTAAGGGGTGCCAATTTAAAACTAAGAGGAAGAGGATTTCTTTTTCTCTAAGGAGCTTGATTCTGTTTAGAATTCCTTGCTACAGAGAGCAGTAAGGCCAGAGTACTTGTGTATATTGAAGGTTGAAATATATAGATTCTTGATCAGTAGAAGAATCAAAGTTTATGGAGAAAGAACAGGAAAGTGGACTTGAAGAGTGTAGAATCATAACCCTATTGAATGGCAGAGCAGGCTTGAAGAATGAAGCAGCTTACTCTTGTTTCTATTTCTTGTGGTTTTATGGTGTCAAGATCATTCCAATCTCAGCTGTTTCAATACAGTATTGAGACAGTACTGCACAACTGAGGTACAATCTTGGATGAGATAACTAATCTCATTTGCTCTCAGGTGAACATAAAGAATGGATCCCATGGCACTAATCCCAAATAGAAGGGTAAAGATTTATTTCCTAAAATTACTTTTTTTTTTAAAACCTTGACCAACAATTTTCCACATTATAAGAATAGCCACTTCCGAGCACAATGTTGACTCCCATTTTATAGAACATTTTGAAAGTTCAAGGTTTTGTGCGTGGGAAATCATGTCTCACAAACTTGATTGAGTTTTTTGAAGAAGTAACAAAGAGGATTGATGAGGGCAGAGCGGTAGACGTGATCTATATGGACTTCAGTAAGGTGTTCAACAAAGATTCCCATGGGAGACTGGTTAGCAATGTTAGATCTCACGGAATACAGGGAGAACTAGCCATGTGGATACAAAACTGGCTCAAAGGTAGAAGACTGAGGGTGGTGGTGGAGGGTTGTTTTTCAGACTGGAGGCCTGTGACCAGTGGAGTGCCACAAGGAACGGTGCTGGGTCTCTACTTTTTGTCATTTACGTAAATGGTTTGGATGCGAGCATAAGAGGTACAGTTAGTAAGTTTACAGATGACACCAAAATTGGAGGTGAAGTGGATAGCGAAGAAGGTTGCCTCAGATTACAATAGAATCTTGATCAGATGGGCCAATGGGCCGAGAAGTGGCAGATGGAGTTTAATTCAAATAAATGAGAGGTGCTACATTTTGGGAAAGCAAATCTTAGCAGTACTTATACACTTAACGGTAAGGTCCTAGGGAGTGTTGCTGAACAAAGAGATCTTGGAGTGCATTTTCATAGCTCCTTGAAAGTGTAGTCGCAGGTAGATAGGATAGTGAAGGCGGCGTTTGGTATGCTTTCTTTTATTGTTCAGAGTATTGAGTACAGGAGTTGGGAGGTCATGTTTCGGCTGTACAGGACATTGGTTAGGCTACTGTTGGAATATTGCGTGCAATTCTGGTCTCCTTCCTATCGGAAAGATGTTGTGAAACTTGAAAGGGTTCAGAAAAGATTTACAAGGATTTTGCTAGGGCTGGAGGATTTGAGCTATAGGAAGAGGGTGAATAGGCTGGGGCTGTTTTCCCTGAAGCATCGGAGGCTGAGGGGTGACCTTATAGAGGTTTACAAAATTATGAGGGGCATGGATAGAATAAATAGACAAAGTCTTTCCCCTTTGGGTCAGGGAGTCCAGAACTAGAGGGCATAGGTTTAGGGTGAGAGGGGAATGATATAAAAGAGACCTAAGGGGCAACTTTTTCACGCAGAGGGTGGTACATGTAGGGAATCAGCTGCCAGAGGATGTGGTGGAGGCTTGTACAATTGCAACATTTAAGAGGCATTTGGATGGGTATATGAATAGGAAGAGTTTGGAGGGATATGGGCCGGGTGCTGGCAGGTGGGACTAGATTGGGTTAGGATATCTGGTCAGCATGGACGGGTTGGACCGAAGGGTCTGTTTCCATGCTATACATCTCTATGACTCATTAATTAAAAAGAATATCCAGGTGACCTACTTTTGCCCAGTTTCAGACCAATTTAAAAAGTGTGCAGCATTACCAGAGTAACAACCATTATTTGCAAATATAAATAACAAATTGCATTTATACAGCACCTTTTTATGTAAAAAAACAATCCCAAAGCAATTCATAGGAGCATTACAAAATTTGGCACCAAGCTAGATAATTCAGTGTCCTGGCATATGACCACAGACTTGACCAAACACATTAATTATACAGGCATCTTTTTAAGATGCCATAAGAAGTGACCAATCATTCAATCTCAAACTTTATGTGAAGTTGCAATCTGACAGGCATTTAAAACAAAAGAGTTACAACATATCGTTTCTGTCTTCTTTATCAGGCCCATCACTAAATAATCTCATGAACACAATGTGAGAACTTGTGTTTGTCATTATGCAACTTTAACTTACAGCCAAATAAGAACTTTTGAAGCAAACTGTGGATGCTGGACATCTTAATCAAAAACAGAAATTCCTAGCAAAACTCAGCAGGTCTGTCAGCATCTTTGGAAAGAAAACACAGATAATATTGCAAGTCCTGTGACTCTTCACTGGAAGCCAGTTTTTGACATAGAGTCACCAGATTCAAAACATTAACCTTTCTTTCTTTTCACAGCTGCTGCCAGATCTGCTAAGTTTTACCAGCAATTTCTGATTTGTTTAAGCACCTCCAAAGTGTTGTGTAATACTAGGGAAAACAGCAACGAATTTTCACACAGCAAGATCCCACAAACAGCAATGTGAAAGAAGACCAATTAATTTTAGTGACATTGGGATCCAAGGATAACTACACCATAAATATTAGTCAATGCACCAATATCCAGTCTCCTGTCCTAATATAAGAATGCGAGACAGAATCTTTTGCATCCATCTGAAAAGGCAGATTTAGGCTCAATTGAATATCTCATCCAAAAGACAAATTTTCCAACTACCCCTCAGTATTAAAATGCAGTAGCAGCCGACATTCACGCGCACAGTACATGTCGTAGGACTTGAATTCTCAATCTTTAAATTCAGGACAAGGAAACATTAACAATGCACACTTGCAGGAACAGGAGACCAAACATGAAAGAAGCACAATCGATCTGCAGAACAGTCCAGATGCCACCTGTCGCTCAAGTCGAATCCCACGTCCTCTTTTACGACAACAGGAGTCGAGGGCTTCATTGGGATTCACGGAGCTGCTCACGCATTCAAACTTCATGGTACAGGGAACAGCAGTTAGCTGCTCCATTTCCAAACCACTACTTTACCCCCACTGCACATTGAACCATAATCACTCGCTATGAGAGGCACTCACTTGCACCAATACTAGCAGCCACTAACGTTCACACGCTCCGGGCTCGAGATTCCTTTCCTGTTTCCGCTGTTCAATAGACTCCGCCTCCTAGTGACGTTCGGCGGAGCATTCCTCCAATGGGAAACGATGTTGGTTGAAGGCCATGATATCGCGTGAGGAGAGTCAGCCCGCGATTCCTAACGGTTTGGAACGTTGGAGGCTAGCTGTCAGCTGCTCGAGATCGGGAAGGAACGGCGGAGGTAAACTCAGAGGGACGTGCAATGTCTTATTCTCCAGTTACCGAGCTATGTGACTATGAGAAACAGAAGGCAAATAGAAGGGAAAGAATAATAAGGAACCTGAGGGGCAACATTTTTACACTGAGGGTGGTACGCATATGGAATGAGCTGTCAAGGGAAATGGTTGAGACGTATATTAACAACATTTAAAAGGCATTTGGACAAATACATGGAAAGGTTTGGAAGGATATGGGTCAAGTGCAGGGAAATAGGGTTAGTGTTGATGACATTTTGGTCAGCATGGGCCAGTTTGGGCCAAACGGCCTGTCTGTGTAGTAGGACTGTACGACTCTATAAACTAACCTCTCTTCACCAGTTAGCAGCCTTTGATGGGGTTGACCACACCATTCTCATTCTATGGTCTGCCCGAAACCTGATGGTCTTCCAGATTCCTGATGGCAATGGTGAAAGTCGCTAAGCTGCAAGACACCTTCAGCATCCACACAGGATGACCGGAAAGCTGGCAGGGGAATGTGGAAGCTGAACATGAAATTGTTGACCTTAGAAAACATTGAGGAAGCCCTCTTTGAGTCTCCAGCAGACTGGTGGGAAACAGTCAAAGGGAACATCAAGAGGTTCTTCATCCTCAAAGGTATTTAGATGTGGGCTGTCCAAACTCCAGAAAAGAATGCAGAACCTACTCCTGCTGCAGAAAATGGGGATCGATGTTGTGGTTCTGTTCGCCGAGTTGGGAATTTCTGGTGCAGACGTTTCGTCCCTGTATAGGTGACATCCTCAGTGCTTGGGAGTCTCCTGTGAAGCGCTTCTATGATCTTTCCTCTGGCATTTGTAGTGGTTTGAATCTGCCGCTTCCGGTTGTCAGTTCCAGCTGTCTGCTGCAGTGGTCGGTATATAGGGTCCAGGTCAATGTGCTTATTGATTGAATTTGTGGATGAGTGCCAAGCCTCTAGGAATTCCCTGGCTGATCTCTGTTTGGCTTGGCCTATAATAGTAGTGTTGTCCCAGTCGAACTTCATAGCAGACGCAGTAATGCAAAGATTAGAACAAACAGTCTTACCGCAAATTCAACCCAAACGCTGGGTCAGATATGTGGATGACACCTTTGTAATCATTAAAAACACAGAAATAGAGAACACACACCGGATCATCAACGCCACACTCACAGGAATCCGATTCACTAGAGAGGAAGAAAAGGACAACCAACTCCCATTCCTAGACGTGATGGTACAGAGAACACCGAATGGAGAATTCACCACAAAGGTATACAGGAAAGCCACACACACAGACCAAGTCCCGAACAACGAAAGCAACCACCCCAACACACACAAAAAAAATTGGGACTCATAACAGCACACAAACCAACAGCCACTCTCAGACAACACCTCACCAGAATGAAGGACCCAATAACCAGCATGAGCAAAAGCAATTTAGTGTACATACTCCCATGCAAGGACTGCACAAAACACTACAAAGGACAAACAGGAAGACAGCTAACGATCCGTATCTATGAACACCAACTAGCCAAGAAACGACACGACCAGCTATCCTTAGTAGCCACACACGCAGATGATAAGCAACATGAATTCGACTGGGACAACACTACTATTATAGGACAAGCCAAACAGAGAACAGCCAGGGAATTCTTAGAGGCATGGCACTCATACAGATTCAATCAATCAATAAGCACATCGACCTGGACCCAATATACCGACTGCAACGGACAGCTGGAACTGACAACCAGAAGCGGCAGATTCAAACCACTACAAATGCCGGAGGAAACATCACAGAAGCGCTTCACAGGAGGCTCCCAAGCATTGAGGATGTCACCTAGACAGGGGACGAAACGTCTGCACCAGAAATTCCCAACTCGGCGAACAGAACCACAACAACGAGCACCTGAGCTACAAATCTTCGCACAAACTTTGAATGGGGGTCGATGCCATGGAGGATCTCTAGGAGGTGAAGACATTGGTTAGGCTATTTTTGAAATATTGTGTGTAATTCTGGTCTCCCTCCTATAGGAAAGAAGTTGTGAAATTTGGAAAGGTTCAGAAAAGAATTACAAGGATGTTGCCACGGTTAGAGAGTTTGAGCTATACGGAGATACTGAAAAGGCTGGGGCTCTTTTCCCTGGAGCGTCGGAAGCTGAGGGGTGACCTTATAGAAGTTTATAAAATCATAAGGGGCATGGATTGGACAAGTAGACAAGGTCTTTTCCTTAGGTTGGGGGAGTTCCAGACCTAGAGGACATAAGTTTAGGATGAGATGGGAAAGACTGAAAAGGGACCTAAGGGGCAACCTTTTCACGCAGAGGTGGTGCATGTATGGAATGAGCTGCCAAAAGAAATGGTGAATGCTGGCACAATTACAACATTTAAAAGGCATCTGGATACGTATATGAATAGGAAGGATTTAGAGGGATCTGGGCCAAGTGCTGGCAAATTGGACTAGATTAATTTAAGATATCTGATCAACATGGATGAGTTTGACCGAACGGTCTGTTTCCATGTTGTACGTCTCGATGATTCTATAACTGAAGCCTCGGAGACCTCCAAGATAATCTTCCAATCCAGGGTCTATCCCACAGTACAAGATGAGATGTGCTCGCATTTCTTCTTCCAGAATATGCGCAGGGAGAGCTCTGTGTTCAACAGTCTGAAGGAAAAATATGGATAGATAACATCGTCTCAGGCTAACATACTGAGGATCAGCAAATCATTCCATCCCAGTCTGTATGATATGAAGCCCATAGACAGTACAGGCTCCCAGTCATTCCTGTCATCTATCATGGAGGTCTTAGCCATTATCTCTGATGAGCTGACGAAAGCCCTCAAGTCATTAAAAAGGAATAAAACTCCCAGAAGTGATGGCTTTCCAACTGAGTTGTATACAGCTCTGTGGGGCTTGATTGGCCAGGATCTGCATGAGACGTACGACAGTATGCTTCTGTCAGGTTCCATGGGGAAAGGTATCAACAACCTCATCTACAAGAGGGAGGAAATTAGAAATTGGCAAACAATCTCATTGCTGAATGCAGACTACAAAATCCTGTCTAAGGGTATTGCCAGCCGGGTCAGGTCTGTTCTCCCAACCAAACCTGTGCTCAATCAGGCAGGACGATTTCTGAGAGCCTCATGCTATTCACTCAGACTAAAAGAAGGCTAATGCACACGGAAATGTGGGACCTGCTGTCCGGAATGGACTTTGGGGAGGGAATCCAATTGGATCCAACTGATCTACACAACCATCATTAGTGCAGTCTCAATCAATGGATGGGAATCAGAAAACTTCCCGATCAGATCCAGAGTTACACAGGGCGAACCTGCCTCGTTTGTGTGTTACATAGAGCACTTTACTGAGTCCATCAGGAAAGCCTGAGAGGGGTGACTATTCCAGGCAGCAGCAGATTGTAGGTCAAAGCCTACCTGTACAATGATAATACCACCGTTTTCTGCTCGGATCAGCTGTCAGTGTGTAGATTTATGAGCATCTGTGATCAGTTTGAACTGGCCTCAGAAGCCAAGGTAAATTGAGGAAAGTGTGAGCAATGTTCTTTGGAAACTGGGCCTACCAATCTCTATCCTCTTCACCCTCAGGACAGATTAACTGAAGATGCTAGGAATATATTTCAGAGGGGCCAGGGTGTGAGCAGAATCTTGCCGGGAGTGCATTGCCAACGTGGAGCAGAACTGGTCTTTTCAGAGCCTCGCCCTTTACGTTATCAGAAAAACCTCGTCATCAAATGTGAGGCAATCTGTTGTATATGAGGCAGGTCTGACCATTCCCTAAAATTGCACTGTTTTAGTCACCCAAGCATCTTCCACTTCATCTGGAGGTCTAAGATGGATTCTGCCTACAGAGACTCCATATACAAAACTCTGGATAAGAGGAAGACCATCATCCTGATGGCCAACTTTGTGTGCAGCTGTATAAAGCTGGGCATGTACCCTCATTAGGCAAACACCAAATGTCAATATATACTGAAGTTCTACTTGTCCCCAGTGTTGCGAAGTTTGGGACTGGCCTTGTTGCCATGGAACACCCCACGTAGTTTGACTGTTCCATATCACCTGTCCTTCATGGATAAATTTGCAAAGGAAAGCATCTTTGACCACAGGTCCATCTGAAACTGATCAGCAGGGAACATCCTTGAGATCCTGAGGGAAAAGGAGAGGATGAATCCTGTTGGGCTGTTCCCTGTGCAGACTGAAAGTCATTTAGCAGAATGCCTCATCACCAGAACTTTCCAACAAGCATCAAGACATCGCTTGGCTGGTGGTGAGAAGGGTACTACCTGTGAGATCCTTCATGTATGCTTGCTCAGTCTGCGCCACTGCATGCTGCCCTCAAAGCAACTGCGGCGGTGGGGGAGTTGAGACTTTCACACATCTCCTTCTGAAATATGCCTTTGCTAAGGAAATCTGGATAAAGATGCAATGGTTCTGGTCTAGGTTCATTCCAGGCAGTTCCATGAAATGGAACTCTGTGGTTTATGGCCTATTCCCCAGGATGCACACCAAGACACATCAAATGCGCCTGGAGGACCATTAATTCTGTGAAAGATGCTCTTTGGTCTTCCCTAAACTTGTTGGTCTCCCAGAAAAAGGTGTTGATGTCGACTGTGTGTGCAGACTGGCACATCCAAGGTCCAGGGATACGTACTGAGGGATGCACTAAAGCTTAGGGCAGCTCCTGCCAAGGCTCAATGGGTAAAGAACACTGTCTGAGGTCTTCCTGCTGAAGTTAAGTGGGGGTCCATTCAGGAATTGGACCCTCCTAGTGCCTCAGATTTATGTAAATACAGTACTGTATATGTAAGAGATGTCTGGTTTTTGGGATAAAGTTTCCTTGATAATCTACTGTACAGAACACAATTGAGTTTGTGACTATGTATATAGCCAATGATAATTTTTATGAATAAAGTATATTTTTGAAATTAAAAAGGTCTTCCAAAGCAAGGAGTTAGCCTTGACCAAATGTTGCAGACTGACACATTCCAAGGCCCAGAACTACATGCTGAGGGATCCACTAAAGCCTGAAGCAGCTGCTGCTTAGGCGCAATGGGGAAAGACCACCATCTAAGGTCTTTCTGTCAAAGTACAATGGGAGTCCATTCAGTTATTGAACCACCCTGTTTGCTTCAAATGCATGTAAATATAGTCTTGTATAAGTAAGAAATGTTTTGGGTTTGTTTGTACTACATTTTGAATACAGATTGAACTGCTCTAGTGACTATGTATGTACATATAGACTTATATAAATAAGTATATTTTTGAAATAAATAAGAACTCCATCGAGAATGTGCCCTTGCAAAGAAGGTCTGGAGAGGGATGCACTGGTTTCTGACCAGGGTCATCCTGAGCAGCTCCATGATGTAGATCTCTGTGCTGTACAGTCTATTCGCCAGGACATACACACAGACCAGCAAGATCATCAACTTGGTAAAACTCTTTCGTCTGTCCAAAATGTTTTGACCTTCCAGTGTAAAGAGTTAGCAGGAGCTGATAATCAGATTTTAACAACGAGTGTTCCTGTGGCCCATGTCAGTGCCAATCTTCAAACTTCCATCTATTCTAATCCCATTTTCCAGCACATCGCCCATAGCCTTGTATAGTATTGCTGTTCGAGTGTTCACCTAAATACAGAAGACCCTCGATTATCAATTATTCAAATATCGAATTATCGGAAGGGGATGTCAAGGTCCCAATAGAAACATCACGTCAAAGAGCCTGATCGCGTCTTTTGTTTACAGGTACAATGATTAACAATGAACTCAGCTGACTGAAATGGGAGCAGGGTGGGGTCAGGCGGAGGACGGATGTGGTTTGTGGGGTAGGGTGGTTGCAGACGGGATTGGGGGCAGTTGGATTTGGGGGCGGGCAGGGGGTGGGGTTGCGGGCTCGCGCACAGTGTGCTGCTGCCAAGTCTTCTGCACGGGGAGCAGACTTCACAGAAAACTCCGAGCCCCAGAGGAAATCAATTAACCAAATGATTAGTTATCCAAATGAAATAATGCCCGCCGATCTCATTCGGATAGTCGAGGTCCTATCCCCCCTAGTCTAGGGACTTCACACATACGTTCGAGACACCACCCACGCCCTCCACCTTCTCCAAGACTTCCATTTTCACAGCCCCCAACGCCTCATCTTCACCGTGGCCATCCAGTCCCTCTACATCTCCACCCACCATGACCAGGGCCTCCAAGCCCTCCGTTTCTTCCTCTCTCAATGTCCCCAACAGTACTCTTCCACTGACACTCTCATTCGTTGGCTGAACTGGTCCTCACTCTTAACAATTTCTCCTTCAAATCCTCCCACTTCCTCCAGACCAAAGGGGTAGCCATGGGCACCCGTATGGGCCCCAGCTATGCCTGTCTCTTTATTAGCTACGTAGAACAGTCCATCTTCCATAGTTACACCAGCACTACACCCATCTCTTCCTCCGCTACATTGATGACTGCATCGGCGCCACCTCGTGCTCCCGCGAGGAAGTTGAGCAGTTCATCAACTTCACCAACACATTCCACCCCAACCTTAAATTCACCCGGGCCATCTCTGACACCTCCCTCCCCTTCCTGGACCTCTCCATCTCCATTAATGACGACCGACTTGACACTGACATTTTTTACAAACCCACCGACTCCCACAGCTACTTGGATTACACCTCTTCCTACCCTACCTCCTGCAGAAATGCCATCCCGTATTCCCAATTCCTCCACCTCCGCCGTATTTGCTCCCAGGAGGACCAGTTCCACCACAGAACATGCCAGATGGCCTCCTTCTTTAGAGATCGCAATTTCCCTTCCCACGTGGTTGAAGATGCCCTCCAACGCATCTCATCCACAACCCGCACCTCCGCCCTCAAACCTCACCCCTCCAGCCGTAACAAGGACAAAACCCCCCCTGGTCTTCACTATCCATCCTACCAATCTTCGCATTAACTGCATCATCCGCTGACATTTCTGCCACCTCCAAACGAACCCCACCACCAGAGATATATTTCCATCTCCACCCCTTTCCACAAAGACCGTTCCCTTCGTGGCTACCTGGTCAGGTCCACACCCTCCCCAACAACCCACCCTCCTATCCTGGCACCCTCCCTTGCCACCGCAGGAATTGCAAAACCTGCGCCAACACCTCCTCCCTCACCACCATCCAAGGCCCCAAAGGAGCCTTCCACATCCATCAAAGTTTCATCTGCACATCCACCAAAGTCATTTATTGTAACCATTGCTCCCGATGCGGTCTCCTCTACAATGGGGAGATTGGACGCCTCCTCGCAGAGCGCTTCAGGGAACATCTCCGGGACACCCGCACCAATCAACCCCACTGCCCATGGCCCAGCATTTCAACTCTCCCTCCCACTCTGCCGAGGACATGCAGGTCCTGGGCCTCCTCCACTGCCGCTTCCTCACCACCCAACGCCTGGAGAAAGAATGCCTCATCTTCCGCCTTGGAACACTTCAACCCCAGGGTATCAATGTGGACTTCACCAGTTTCCTCATTTCCCCTCCCCCACCTTACTCCAATTCCAACCTTCCAGCTCAGCACCATCCTCATGACCTGTCCTACCTGCCAACCTCCCTTCTCACTTATCTGCTCCACCCTCCCCTCTGACCTATCACCTCCATCCCCACCCCCATTCACTTATTGTACTCTTTGCTACCTTCTCCCCACTCCCCCCATTTATCTCTCCACCCTGGAGGCTTCCTGCCTCTATTCCTGATGAAGGGCTTTTGCCCGAAACGTCGATTTTCCTGCTCCTCGGATGCAGCCTGACCTGCTGTGTTTTTCCAGCACAACTCTGATCTAAATTCTGGTTTCCAGCATCTGCAGTCCTCACTTTTGCCGAGGTTCCTCTAAATTTTGGTATTGCTGGTTCTGGAGCACAAGTCCTCAATACTATTGGTAGAATGTTGTCAAGATTCATATCCTTTGCAGTTCCATTTTTTTTCAGCCATTTCTTTGATATCATGTTGAATGTATCAAGTTGTTGAAGACTGGCTTCTGTGATAGCAGGGACCTCAAAGAGCAGACCAAGATGGATGATCTACTCAGCCCTTCATGCTGAATATGATTGTAAATTTTATCAATTATCTTTGGGATGTTTATTGTGACTCCCACTATAAAAAACAATCCAAAATATTGATTTCAATTATCTGCCATTTCTTTGTTCCCCAATATTGATTGTTGCATCCTCCAAAGGCTGGAGTTACATCCATCAATGTAAGTGGAATTTATTCCTTCAAAATTGTGAATTGGAGACAGTTTTGGGGGTGTGTGTGTGTGTGTGTGAAGGCAGAACTTCGTACTGTTTGGTTTTACGACAGTAGTCCTGTGTTGTAGCTTCATCTGGACGTCGTACTGTTTGGTTTTACGACAGTAGTCCTGTGTTGTAGCTTCATCTAGACGTCATACTGTTTGGTTTTACGACAGTAGTCCTGTGTTGTAGCTTCATCAGGTTCATTTACCATTTGGGTGTGTCTACTGCTACTTTTGGTATGCCTTGCTGCATTCTTCTTTGAATCACAATTGATCCCCCAGCTTGCTGGTAATGATAATGGCCATGAGGTTGCAGATTGTGGCTGATAACAAACTTGCTGATGACTTTCTGCGTCACTCTAAATAAAACTCTCCATTTGTCGAGCCTTCTCCTCTACTATCCTGGAGGGGATACTTCTGGCACTGAACCTTTTGCCACCTCTGCTCGCTCATGATTAGCAACTTCCCTTGACATCATTTTTGCTTCCTTGTGTCCTTCTTCACCAACATCTATAATTCAGTACCAGAAATGAGGACCCTTATGAATTCCTCTGTACCCATAGTTAACCATAATCTTAAAATACAATGTCTTATAACCAAATCCTTTTGAATTGTGAAGAATACTTTTTAAATGTCAAGCAATATCACCCAATAGGTAAACCCAGAGAAACCAAATCTATCATCTCTCAAAAATCAACAGATTTGGTTATAAAAATCACAAGACCTAAAAAAATGTAGGAACAGGATAAGGCTGCTCAGCCCTTCGAGTCTGCTTTGCCATTCAATAGAATCATGGTTGATAAGTTGCTTTTTCTTGAACAAACCAGGGGACATTGACGGTTCATCATCTTTTTGTGGAGTCTGGGTCACAAGGGGAGGGTGTTAGAAAGCAAGGGCAAAAAGGGTGGTATCAGAGACCACCAAATTGTACCCATCCATTCCTCTGATTGGCCCCCAAGATTGGAGCAATTTGAGGACATCTCCAAAACTTGGTGTGCAGTTCACCATGATTTCCCAGTCACAAAACTAGCCATCTTGTTCACATGTTTGGGAGGTTGTAAGTTAAGGCCCTTAAATGGCCATTAATTGACTACTTTAGGGCCTTAAATGCTGGTGAAGTAAAGAAGTATCCCTTGTACCTTCTCACTCAGCACTTAATTGCAGAGATGTTAGAATTCTACCTCAAATCTCCACACGTATTAAAGGATCCAATTTCCCACCAGATTAGAAAAGTAAAGTACAGAAAGAACCCGTACCAGATGTTTTAACAATCTATCCAATTAGTAACACTTACCCACTTTGTCCCTATAGCCCTGTAGATTGCTTTTTCACTTTCAAGTGTTTATCCAATTCTCTTTTGAGAGGTCCTTTTGAATCTATTTCTGCCACCTTTTCAGACAATACATTCCAGATCTTCTTAATAATTTGTGAAGCAGAAATAAATAGAGGGATATGTTGAAAGGTTTAGATGAAATAAGATGGGAGGAACTTCTTACGGTGTAAGGAGGATTTCACCTGAGTCATGGAATCCAATTTATGCTCTCCAATTATTATTTCTTAACATCACTTGAGTTCTTTTCCAGATAAATATACTTTTTACATTTAACTTTTGAACAGATGTCGGTAGACCAACCTAGCAAATAGTAAAATGAGTAACCAAATTGCATGTTTCTGCACTAAAATATCTTAAATCTGCAAATAAAAATCATTCTGGCAGTTAGAAAAATCTTTTGTCTCAACTATTATCTTTTGTTCACAAACATAAAATTCAATTACATAAATAACAGTAAAAAGAAACAAAACATCTTAACATTATCTGCAGAAAATAAGTTGCAACTCAAAACTAGACTCAGCCAAATGGACCAATGTAATATTTTGCAGTCCTGTATCTTAGTACATTTCTAAATGTCAGTAAGGCCACACAAGTTGTGCACCATTATGAAGGAATAGTGCACAGAAAATGCTCAAACCTAGTTGCCATAACTAGAAGATTAATTTTCTTACATGATTCATGTAATGTGGTCTACTACTGGAAAATGGACTTGCCTCGATTTACGAAGCCTTGTGCCAGACAACCCTATTTCAGAAATGAAGCATATCCAAGATTATTTTTGGTATGCTGTGAAATGTGTAGGTACAGTTGCTACTATTCTGCAATGTTTATTGTGCAGCAACAAAACTTTAGACTTAATTTTAAGTTTTGTATTCCTGTTCTAAAAGAACATCCTACATGCACCATTACATTTCTCACTTAGTATAGTCACTGGTTTTTCTTTCGATTTTTACGACAATGTTCTATCCACAGGAGAAGCAGGACTTACAAAAGTGCCTTTTCGAGGGCCTATCTCAAGACTTTAGAATCCTCTCACAAGGTGGCAAGTGGGGCTTAAATTTACCTTAAAATGTAAGCCTCTTGCAAGAATGAACATGCTCATAAACTGCCAATAAACAACATTAGTAGCAGTGGCAATGTAATTTTGAGATGGCCTAATAACATACTCATCTGTTTATTTCCCTGGGCTTTACTGATTTTTGTAAGGTGTAGTATCTGTTTACCCATGGCACAGATATTCCATGCCCTGATAGTTTTTGGAGCAGTGAAAACTGGAGTTAAGCATAGGACCCTGCAGATTTCCAGATGTAGCTGACTCTGTGGGAGTTGCCTGGGAAATTGAAGATTCTGAAAGGGAATTTCCTTGTATTTGGGACTCTCTGAAAATTCTTTAACATCAGAGAATTCAGAGAGTTTTGCTTTCATTAAGCTACTAATTACCCAAGAAAAGGTAGACACCTAGTCTATCTCCTGGATATCTACTAATCTGACATCTCAATTTATGACCCTGTCTCCCCAACGACATCACTGAATCCTTGCACCTTCAGGACTCTAAGCAACCACTACCAACCCCCTCCCCACCCCACCAAGACCAGATTCTACTACCCAGAACCATGAGAAATTCCTCCATCTAGAGCTGATACACCCCTCATCTGCCAGCCCTAACATTTTCCCTCTGTTGCTGGTCCTGGCATCCTACTCCACCTTTCAACTCCAAAGTCCCATTTGCCTCCCAGCCCTAACACCTAAACCCCTTCTCTTGCCATCAGGCTGAGAGTTAACATTGATCAGATACTTGACTGAACGAGCCATATAAATACTGTATCCACAAAAGCAAGTCAAAGTTTATTGATTATCTGGGTAATCCAAGATGGAGGACAGGAAAAAAAATGTGGGTCTAAGAGCTGCTTCTTTTTTGAGGTATTTTAGGTGTTGGAGGTGATTTTCTTGAATTTCAGAACCAGAAATGATTGTTTAATATGCTGTATTGGAACTTTGGGGAAAAAAGATCAAAACAACGGCACTTTTAAAAGAAGGAAGACAGACAAAAGGCAGCAACCTTTTGAGTGACCTGCTAACTGACACAGCAGTGAACCTGCACAGTTGCTGCCTTTGCTGTTTGAGTTCATGTATCTGTGGACATCACAGTGTGTCTCGTAAAAGTTAACAATTAGCAAAATTCAGAGCTGACCTTGGAGGAACCTGTGTAGGAGAGCTCAATAGAGGAACAGATAAGTGCATAGTTTTTAATGTAAAACCTTGCTGTAAGTCTACATTAGTGAGTAGAGTGGGTTCTTTCTTGATTATATGTTTTATTATGATCTGTCTTTGATGACATTTTAGAAATATAAACCATAAGTATAAAGTTAGCTTGGAGCACTTTTTTAGAGCAAAAAGATAGTGCTGTTTTCTGGGTCTGTAGATTGTGAAGGAGCAGTGATGGTCTTTAGGAGAGTGATATGCTCTTCCTGTCAAATGTGGGAGTTTAGGGAGAGTTTCCATGCTACTGATGATTATGTCTGCAGAAACTGTCTTCGGTTGTGAATTCTATCAAATCGCATGGATAGGGTGGAGCGGCAATTAGAGGCACTGAGGATTTTACAACAGCTAGGGGGTGTGATGGATGGCAGTTATAGGAAGAGAGAAAAGCCACAGATACAGTCAGGTAAATGGATTAAATGCAGGAAAGGTAGGAGGGGTAGGCAGGTAGTGCAGAAGTCTTCTGTGGCTATCCCCATTTCAAACAAATATGCTGTATTGGAAAATGTAGAGGGTGATTGGCTCTCAGGGAAATGTAGCATGAACAGCCAAGTTTCTGGTATCAAGACTGGCTCTAATGTAATGAGGGGTGCGTCAGGTTCCAAGCAATCGATTGTGATAGGGGACTCTTTAGTCAGAGGCACAGACAGATGTTTCTGCGGTCAGTAGCAAAAAATCAGAATGGTGTGTTGCCTCCCTGATGCAAAGATTAAGAATATCTCAGAGAGGGTGCAGCAGGAGGTCATTGTACAAATTGGTACTGATGACACAGGAAGGGGAAAGGATGAACTCTGAAGGGAGAATATAGAAAGTTAGGCAGGAAATTAAAAAGGAGGTTCTCGAGAACCGTAATATCTGGATTACTCCCGGTAATATGAGCTAGTGAAGGTAGGAATAGGAGGATAGAGCAGATGAATGCGTGGCCGAGGAGCTGGTGCAGGGGAGAAAGGTTCACATTTTTGGATCATTGGAATCTCTTCTTGGATAGAAGTGACCTGTACAAGTAGGACGGATTGCATCTGAATTGGAAGGGGACTAATATACTGTCAGGGAGATTTGCTAGAGCAGATTCCCAATCTGCAACCTCTCTCACTTAGAAGGATAAGGGCAGCAGATATATGTGAACATTACCACCTGCAAATTCCCTGGCAAGGCACATATTATCCCTACCATTCCTTCATAGTAACCAGATCAAAATACTTCATAGTAACTGGGTCAAAAACCTGGAATCTCAAGGCAGGCAATCACCATCACCCAGAGGAACAAGTCAGATCTTGTGACAGCAAGTTAGGTAAAGCAAGATGGAGAAAGTGAGGACTGCAGATGCTGGAAATCAGAGTCAAAAAGTGTGGCCCTTGAAAAGCGCAGCCGGTCAGGCAGCATCAGAAGAGCAAGAGAGTCAACGCTTCGAGCATAAGTTCTTCAACATTCTTGATGAAGAGCTTATGCTCAAAACCTCTTATCTCCTGCTCCTCAGATACAGAAAATCTGCTGTGGTGAAGAGACTGTTGTACATCTCCTTTGGAATGTGTCTTTGAAAGAAAGGCTGGAAAAAGATAGTATTTTTCTTTGAGGTTTTTCCTAAGCAGCGTCTAATACAGGACTGTGCTCTGCAGGCTGTTCCCCGGGATGCATACTGAAATAAACATCAACAGCACTTGGTGGACTATCACCTCGGTGAAAGAGACTCTTATCTGCCTGAAACTTATTGGTCTTCCAATGCAAAGAGTTGACCTCAAGCAAATATAGACTAGTACAGTCCAAGGTCTAGGACTACATGCCGAGAACTTGCTATATCTTGGTGCAACTGCTTCCAAAATGGAGTAGGGAAGGCCATCATGTTCTGCCTGAATATAAGAAGAGTCTGTTAGGTTAAGAGATCCTCATGTAGCTTTAGTTGTAATATAAATATGTCCTTGTCTTGTTTATAAAATGCCTTTTTTGTTGCAACTGGATTGAAGCTGTTATGGGGAATGTCAAAATTTGACTACTTTCTGCAATTAGTACTAATCTGTTTTGTGCCTTTTATATTTACTTATAGATAATTTATGAATAAGGCATGTTTTTGAAATAAAGAAAAGAAAAAAAGTAAACAGCAAGAGAGTAATTGAAGATTAATTCATGGCAAGGCAGCTCAGTGTGATGGAATGCTCCTGCTGTGCAATGTAGGAAGTCATGGATGCTCGCAGTGTCCAGGGTGGCCACTTGTGTAGAAGACATATCCAGTTGCAGCTAGTAGAAATCCACATTTCAGATCTGGAACACCATCTGACGTCACTGTGGAATATCCACAAGGCGACGACCTTTATGGATAACATTTTTAGTGAGATGGTCATACCGCAGGTAAAGCATGCCCAGGCAGAAAGGGAATGGCTGACCATGAGACAGAGTAAAGACAGCAGGCAGGTACTGCAGGAGTCCCCTGGGGCTATCTCTTTTTTTTTTACATTACTTACAGTGTGGAAACAGGCCCTTCGGCCAAACAAGTCCACACCGCCCCGCCGAAGCGCAACCCACCCATACCCCTACATGTACCCCTTACCTAACACTACGGGCAATTTAGCATGGCCAATTCACCTGACCTGCACATCTTTTGGACTGTGGGAGGAAACCGGAGCACCCGGAGGAAACCCATGCAGACACGGGGAGAACGTGCAAACTCCACACAGTCAGTCACCTGAGGCGGGAATTGAACCGGGTCTCTGGCGCTATGAGGCAGCAGTGCTAACCACTGTGCCACCGTGCCACCCACTTGCCACCGTGCCGCCCATCTCTCTAACAAATTTTCTGTTTTGGACAATGGGGAAAATGTCAGGGAATGCAGTGAGAGCTACGTTTGTGACATGAGCTGCATGGAAGTGGGGAGAAAAAGAGCGCAAGATCATTATTAATTGGGAATTCTATCATAAAGAGAACGTATGGATGTTTCTATGGTTACACACAGATTATCAGGATGGAATGTTGCCTCCCTAATGCCAGCATCAAGGGTACCACTGAATCGCTGCAGGGCATCCTTGCAGTGAATGGAGAACAGCCAGAGATCATGCTCCATTTGCTACTAATGGTACAGGTAAAATGAGGGATGAAATCCTGTAGCCATCATAAAGGGAGCTAGGAAATAAATTAAAAAGCAGCACTCAGAAGTAGCAGTCTGAGGATTTCTCCTCGTGCCATCTATTGGTGAGATAAGGAACAATCTACAAAGGTAGCTAATACTTAAATTATACATGATTTGGAAATGCTGGTGTTGGACTGGAGTTACAAAGTTAAAAATCACACAACACCAGGTTATAGTCCAATTGGAATCATTAGCTTTCGGAGCGCCGCTCCTTCATCAGGTGGTTCATCAAGCTTTACAGCACTTAACAAATTCACTTTTATAAAATGTATGTCCATACTGCTTCCAAACTTCTTAACTTTTTTTCTCAAATCAAGTTTGAATCTTTAAGATTTGCAAACAACATCCTGTGTCAGTAAAAACTTGATTTGTGGTGAGCTTTTTGCAGAGTCAGAGCAGGATATGATTTTAAGGAAGTCATGTTGCTTTAATTGCTGAAGATCTCCACTAGCTGCAGTGTGAACTACTGGTCTGCCACAATCATTGTATCAGAGGGAAGATACCATCTCTACCTGTGAGGCTTGTAGGAATCATAACACAGAAAGCACTGAATATGGAATATTAAAAACACAGTTTTAAAGGGGACCCAATTTATAACACTGATGACCATTTGCAACCAACTGGTCACAATTCTACAAACCAATTTTGCCAGCCAAACTACACCCTGCACACACAATCTGATGCCTGGTTGTCTACAATTTCTTCTATTACTTGAACAAAACTACAGTGCAAACATCACGCCCATTGAGTTTCAGCAACTTGCTTTTAAACGTCCTTGCAGAAAGTCCATGTCCTTGGTTTAAAATAGTTATTTTTCCATTTTGGTTCACCAGCAAAAACTTACAAAATAAAATCATACAGTTTTTAACATACTAAAATCCACGTTAGTTATAAGTTAGTCAGATGTCACTGTAGCTCAAAGTTCTGTAATCTCCATTTTAAAAATATGGTCCATTTTGATTCTTTCTGTTAAAATGAGAAAGTTCACATTACCCTACATTATACCCTATCTGTCAATTATTTCTCCCACTTAAACTGTCTATCACTTTGAAATCTATCCATGTCCTCTTTCCAACTTGCTTTCCAAGCTATCTTTGTGTGATCTGCAAACTTTGTAACCCATATTTAGTTCTCTTCATTGAAATAGTGTATAAATAGTTGACATGCCAGCATAGACACCACCCACGCCCTCCACCTCCTCGAAGACTTCCGGTTCCCCGGCCCCCAACGCCTCATCTTCACCATGGATATCCAATCCCTCTACACCTCCATCCGCCATGACCAGGGCCTCCAAGCCCTCTGTTTCTTCCTCTCCCGACATCCCCAACAGTACCCTTCCACCGACACTCTCATTCGTTTAGCTGAACTGGTCCTCACCCTTAACAATTTCTCCTTCAAATCCTCCCACTTCCTCCAGACCAAAGGGATAGCCATGGGCACCCGTATGGGCCCCAGCTATGCCTGTCTCTTTGTCGGCTACATAGAACAGTCCATCTTCCGTAGTTACACCGGCACTACACCCACCTCTTCCTCTGCTACATTGATGACTGCATCGGCGCCACCTCATGCTCCCACGAGGAGGTTGAGCAACTCATCAACTTCACCATTTCACCCCGACCTTAAATTCACCCAGGCCATACTGTAGGGAATCTAATCTAATCTCTGACACCTCCCTCCCCTTCCTGGACCTCTCCATCTCCATTAATGATGACCGACTTGACACTGACATTTTTTACAAACCCACCTACTCCCACAGCTACCTGGATTACACCTCTTCCCACCCTACCTCCTGCAAAAATGCCATCCCGTATTCCCAATTCCTCCACCTCTGCTGTATCTGCTCCAAGGAGGACCAGTTCCACCACAGAACACACCAGGTGGCCTCCTTCTTTAGAGATCGCAATTTCCCTTCCCACGTGGTTGAAGATGCCCTCCAACACATCTCGTCCACATCCCACACCTCCGCCCTCAAATCCCACCCCTTCAACCATAACAAGGACACAATCCCCCTGGTGCTCACCTTCCACCCTACCAACCTTTGCATAAACCACATCATCCGATGACATTTCCACCACCTCTAAATGGACCCCACCACCAGGGATATATTTCCCTCCCCATCCAGTTCTGCTTTCCACAAAGACCGTTCTCTCCGTGACTACCTGGTCAGGTCCACGCCCCCCCAACAACCCCC
>NC_057711.1:44841375-44941255 GCF_004010195.1 Chiloscyllium plagiosum
CACCACAGGAATTGCAAAACCTGTGCCCACACCTCCTCCCTCACCTCCATCCAAGGCCCCAAAGGAGCCTTCCACATCCACCTGCACATCCACCAATATCATTTATTGTATCCGTTGCTCCTGATGCAGTCTTCTCTACATTGGGGAGATTGGACGCCTCCTAGCAGAACGCTTTACGGAACATCTCCGGGACACCCGCACTAATCAACCCCAACGCCCTGTGGCCCAACATTTCAACTCCCCCTCCCGAGGCCATGCAGGTCCTGGGCCTGCACCACCGCCGATCCCTCACCACCCGTGGCCTGGAGGAAGAACGCCTCATCTTCCGCCTCGGAACACTTCAACCCAAGGGGATCAATGTGGACTTCACCAGTTTCCTCATTTCCCCTTCTCCCAGCTCACCCCAGTTCCAACCTTCCAGCTCAGCACCATCCCCATGACTTGTCCTACCTGCCTATCTTCCTTTCCACCTATCCACTCTATCTCTCCACTCTGCAGGCACCCTGCGTCTATTCCTGAGGAAGGGCTTTTGCCCGAAACGTCGATTTTCCTGCTCCTTGGATTCTGCCTGACCTGCTGTGCTTTTCTAGCACCACTCTAATCTAGACTCTGGTTTCCAGCATCTGCAGTCCTTGTTTTTAACTATGCTAGCACAGATCCCTGTGACACTCTATTCATTATATCTTGACAATCCAAAAGATTACCCATTTATACCTGTACTTTTCTGCTTTTTCTTACTGAACATCTTTCCTTAAAATTCTAGAATGAGTAATGACCACATGGCTAATGCAGTACCATATTGCAAAATATGAAGTTATATACATGATGTGAAAAATGGAAAGGACATGTATTATTTAAATGGTGTTATATTGAGAACTGTGAATTTACAAAGGGACCTGGGGTGTCCCTGTACACCTGTTAATGAAAGTAGACAGGCAGGTTCATCAAGCACATTAGGATGACAAATGTTAATTCAACCTTCATTGCAGCAGGATTTGAGTTCAGTATAGGGATGTCTTACTACAGTTAGACGGCCTTGGTCAGATCATACCTGGAGTATTGCATGCAGTTCTGGTGTCCCTAACTAAGAAAGGATATATTGCCATAGAGGGAATGCAGCAGAGATTCACTGGGCTGACAGGATTGCACAGGCTAGATGCAGGGAGAATGTTTCTCCTGGTTCAAAAGTCCAGAACAAAGGGACACAATCTCAGGATATATAGTAGAGCATCTATGACTGAGATGAGGAAAATATTTTTCATTCAAAGGGTGGTGAATATGTGGAATTCTCTACCATTGAATAATGCGGAGACCAAGTCACTGAATATATACAAGAAAGAGACAGATACATTTTTAGATTTCATGGACATCAAGAGGTATATGGAGAAAGTGGGGATATGGCATTAATACAGAAGATCAGCCATGATCAAATGAATGGTGGTACAGATTTGAAGGGTCAAATGCCTTCTTCCTGCTCCTGGTTGTTATGTTTCATAATATATCTCATCAGACAGGTAAAGCAGAACTGAGCTAAAGGTCAGATCATATAGAGGTACTGTAATAATAAATAAACAATGGGACAACAGAATCTAATCCTATTCTGCCATACAATTTCTGATTCCACTGTAGAATTCCCTATTCTTTGAATTTCTATCTCCTTTCTTTACCAAGTGTCTTTTTCTCTCTAAAACCCATACACCGCCATTTCTCAATCACATGCAGATAGTTGTGAAACATTGGGGTCAAAACAGATTTTTTATGTCATGGCTTTTTATCCTTCCCAGAGTAAACCCCTACTTAGTAGAAATGTAAACAAATCTGTTAGGTAAGTCAAAAGATTGCTGAAGTATTTTGAATGAATGAAGTTCAGTGGTAGATGGTTACTGTACTTGTAAGGACTCATTCTTCTAATTTTTTTCCCAATAATGGTGAGAGCCATGCTCTTTTTGAGATATGTTAAAGTATTGTGCACTTACATAATTTTCTACATTCCCTCATGCTGGTTGGCATGATGTGATGGACATAATGATTTATTATTCCTATCATAGTACATATATTCAAATATTAAACACACTATGCATATAAAGATATGAAACAGTGCAACATAAAAAATTGCCCCAGTGTTACACATGATGGCATATTATTTATTTACCCTCTGTCATGAACCACTGAATTAAGTTATATCTCTAAAGAAAAATGCCAGAATATTGTATGAGGGCATTTTCTATCATTTTTAATTGAAAAACTATGCACAAATATTCTGAAGGGGATGCTACATCTTGCCATTTAGAATTAGACATTCGTAATACATCTAATTATGAATGAATTCTACAGTCTATCTATGCATGATTAAATTATAAATTTGTACTTCTGATTTTTTACTGTGATAACTATTTTAATTCTTTTATAACTGAGCACTGATTTCTAAACATGCATTTTATAATGACATGCAGTACATGAATTTAACTATTGCATTTAAATGTTAGCTGTGAAATGTTCAACTAAAATTTCTTTCAATGTTTGTAAACACAATGAATATAATGTACAGTATTCTTATGGTTTAGCTATCATATATATTGAAAGCTATCACATATTGAATATCATATGAAATTGCTTGAATGATTGATGCTAAGATATTTGTGCTTAATTTGACTCTGACAATGGATGTAGATCTTCATTTAGTTTTTTTTCTCAGTTTAGATCTTTTTCTGACAATTGATTGTAGAAAATCCAAATGTATTCTCATGAGAATCAATTACAGTTTTTTAAAATTGGTTTCTCATGAATATATGCTTTCCCTAGATATAACTTATTATGTCAACCAAATGGCAAATAGAAGGCTCACGAGAACTAATTTCAGGAGACTGATTCTTTGACACTATCTTTATGTTAATTTTTTAAAAAGTGGTATTCCAGGACAGCAGTCAAAGTGAATCTTGTTGCACAGTGGGAAAAGAATTTAGGGATAGCTCATTGAAGTGAAAATAATTTTACCTGAATAAATCTACAGTTAAAAAATATAGCATTATCAAAAGCATGCATTAATAAAAAACCTTTTTAACATGCTGTGCTGTGCATAAAATACTTGAGATGTAAAATCTGGGAGAATTGTCTCTGCTAGTTAAAGCATTGCACACTGTTGCCATGGATATGTTTTCCCTGTTGGTTATGAGATTGGCAGAGTTGTATGCTGGCAGCCAGAACTCAGCTCAGTTATTTCCACTAGAGAGTTACAGTTAAATTCACTATTTGTTTATCACAACCTATTTAAAAATAATATGATTTATCAAAAATAAAGATTCATTTTTCAATTTCTTTATATTATTTGAAAATGAGGAAATATTTTGTTGATTTACAGTAGACTGAGGTTAAGTAGTGTGCTTGCCATATATTTATTTGTTACATTGCCAACCATACCTTCCAATAACAAAATTTCTGTAATTCCAAAAAGTCATGCACCATAGTACAAAGGAAACCAAACTGTTCCATTTTAATAGTATTTACATTGTTCTAAAATCCAGGGTTGTGCTACAGTGCTCTTTGACTTACATATGTGGAGGAAATGGCCAAGTGGTATTATCAATAGATTATTAATCCAGAGATCCCAGTAATGATCTGGGGACCTGGGTTCAAATCCAGATAACTTGAAGCCAATGTTGATTGTAAGGACAAAACCCATCTGGTTTGCTAATGCCTTTGAGAGGAGGAACTGCCTTTCTTACCTGATTTGGCCTAATGTGATTCCAGACCCACAGCAATGTGGTTGACACTTAAGTGTTCTCGGGACAGTGAGGAATAGGGATGGGCAATAAACTGTGGCATAGCGAGTAATGCTTATATGCCGTGATTGAATACAAAAAATTGCATTATAGCATGATTCCTAAAGTGTTAATTTCATTTGTTTAATAAACAAAGTTATAGCACAAGGTAATTCAGTACAAGAGATGTAATGCAATAATTGAAAATCAACCTTGACTGATGATTTAAATAATGAAAGTACTTGGATTTGCACAGTGCCTTGGGACACTACTACCACAACCAACACCACCAGCAATGCCAAAGCATTGATACAGCCAAAAAAACTTTTGAAAGATAAACATTTGTAGTATTGAAAATGCAGCAGGACATTTTCATAGAATAAAGCTGGACATAAGCTGTTGTTTTTCAGATGTTTATACAGAGATAAATGTTAGCCCAGGACCAAGAGACTTTTCCTGCTCTTTGTTGAGTGACATTGTGAGATATTTGAGCCACCTAAGAGGACAGACAAGATTTTGGTTTAACATTTCATGTGGAAGATAGCACATCATATGGTCTTCAGTACTGCCAACCTATACTCTGTGCTTAAGTCTGGCTCAAGGGTAGAAGACAAAGGGTGGTGGTGCAGAGTTGCCTTTCAGACTGGAGGCCTGTAACCAGCAATGTGCCTCAAAATTGGTGCTAGGTCCATTGCTTTTTGTCATTTATATACTCGAGTTGGGTGTGAACATAGGAGGTATGGTTAGTAAGTTTGCAGATTACACTAAAGTTGGAGGTGTAGTGGACAGTGAAGAAGGTTACCTCAAAGTACAACGGGACCTTGATCAGATGGGCCAGTGGCCTGAGGAGTGACAGATGGAGTTTAATTTAGATAAATGTGAGGTGCTGCATTTTGGAAAGGTAAATCAGGTCAGGACTTATACAGTTAATGGTAAGGTCCTGGGGAGTGTTGCTGAATAAAGAGACTATGGAGTGCAGGTTCATAGTTCCTTAAAAGCGGAGTCCTGGGTAAACCGGATAGTGAAGAACGCATTTGGTTTACTTGCCTTGACTGGTCAATGCATTGAGTATAGAAGTTGGGAGGTGTTGTTTCAGCTGTATAGGACATTGGTTAGGCCACTTTGGGATACTGTGTCCAATTTTGGTCTCCCTACTATAGGAAGGATGTTGTGAAACTTGCAAGGGTTCAGAAAATATTAACAAGGATGTTGCCAAGGTTGGAGAGTCTGAGCTATAGGGAGAGGCTGAATAGACTGGGGATATTTTCCCTGGAGCATCAGAGGCTGAGGGGTGACCTTATAGAGGTTTATAAAATCATGAGGGGCATGGATAAGGTGAACAGCCAAGGTCTTTTACCCGGGCTGGGTGAGTCCAAAACTAGGGCACAGGTTTAAGCTGAGAGGGGAAAGATTTAAAGGAGCAACATTTTCACACAGATTTATGAAATGAGCTGCCAAATGAAGTGGTGGAGGCAGGTACAATTACAGCATTTAAAAGGTATCTGGATGGATATATGACAAGGAAGGGTTTGCAGGGATATGTGCCAAATGCTGGAAAATGGAACTAGGTTAATTTAGGATATCAGGTTGGCATGGATGAGTTGGACTGAAAGGTCTGTTTCCATGCTGTACTGCTCTATGACTCTAAGTTCTTGGAGAACAATCTGAATGCGTAGCTTTCAAGCTCAGAAGCAAGAGTGATAACAATGACCTAAGACTGAAAATTTAGTAACAAACCAAGTTGACAGAGTCTTTAAATTAGTTTACTAAGTTTACCTTTTGGTTATAAAATTGACAGACTTTGTAAGGGAGGGTTGAGGGTAATTGAGCAAAAACATGTTGTCTAGAGTTTCTGTCTGATGGTCGTGGCCAATAATATGGGTAGTCACTGTCACTATCAAATAGGTAACATTCTTGGCTGAAAAAAATAATGTACATGTATCACAGCAATATGATGAAAAATAATGCATCACTGCATGTTTTCAGAGTATATACCATTCTTGGTGATGTAGCTATAGCATTAGTAATACAGTATAACTAACAATTGAAGAAAGAAACTTTTTTTGCATAGAATTTTGGAATACTGGTATAATGTAGTGTCCTGAAGTGATGAGCTATTTTTAAATTAATTGCTTCAGTTGGTCCATGAGAAAAGTAGGAGCATCTACACTGGCACAGGCAGTATTCTGTGTTTGAGTGAATTATACTCTTTAAAAAACTGAAACATATCATAAAAAACATTTGTTTCTTCGAGTAAATAGAAATGCTCACTGTACCTATTTGAACGAACAAAATGAATTCACTTTAGAAAGAAATTTACATAACTTACAAATAATATTGTGATTTTACCATTTAGTGATCATTTGAACCTGTGTCTAATGGTCAATTGCACAAAAATCTGTATTTTTACAGAATTATAAAATATAGTACGAGCTCCTGAAATATGACATGTCACGAATACTATTCCAGATCACAGGGAAGTACAACTTAATTCATTATTGTTGTAACCAGAGTTGGATAAGGTATATATACAAGGAACAGTAAAAATGTTGCTGTGTGACAGAATGTGACAAAATATAATTTCTATTGCTTGTCTTAATTCTGCACAGCATCTTTATAATGCACTTGAATCATGGGAACACTTTCAATTTTTTGAAATTTGGACACAAATTTTTAATGTTTAACTTATGCAAAATAATTACAGTGCTTAGATTAATCCTAAACTGCTTAATGTTGTTATGAAGTTTCACATATAGAGAAGTCACTCATTAATGTCTATACTGGAAGAGTTACAGAATGGAAAATTAATTTCATGCAACACAACTATTTTACATCCAGATTCAAGAGTAGAATTATCAACGCAAGGATGATAAACCTACACCCAGATCATGTCCAGTACACCTCACCAACCATGCAATGTGATTTTGAAACTTTTACTGCTTTTTCTCTCAAATCTTGACTCTTCTTTTCACATTGATTGAATCTGCCATCACACACTTCAGCAGATCATTCTAGTTTATAAAAGCAGAAATTGCTGGAAAAACGCAACAGGCCTGGCAGCATCTGTGAAGTGAAAGCTGTATTAATATTTCAGGTTCAGTGACCATTCTTCAGAACTGTAGGCTAGTAGAGTGGTGAAACTATGGGCCATTTTGGATTTTCCCATGCATAGTATAAAATGTGAAATTTTACATAATGTTGGCGTGAGTAAATTCTATTCAAAGTTTGATCCAAACTTCAGCATTGTCATTGCATCTTTTGCTGACTTGTTGAAGAAAAGCAGAAAATTAGAGTGGATGCAGGAGTGTCAAAATAACCTCACACCTTTAATGCATTGTCTGAGTTAAAATGTCACTTTTTTAAAATACTGATATTAAATTATCTCAGGGCAGTTACTTGAAATAAATTCTGTGATTTGCATATTAATCAATCGAAACCTGCATCCCCATTCTAAGTGATTAAAGACTGAAGAGCCATCTAGATTTGTCTATTATGTCCCATCAGTTATATGACAGTTATATGATCAGTTATATCAGTTATCTTTTACTTAAAAATTCTGTGTCCAATGTATCCTGCCTCACTAGCTACCTGACAAAGGAGCAACACTCCGAAAGCTTATACTTTCATATAAACCTGTTGGACTTTCACCTGGTGTCGTGTGATTTTTAACTTTGTCCACACTAGTCCAACACTGACACCTCCACATCTTGAAAATTGAGAGCTGTGCTGATAAGCACGTTTTTTCCCATTTCTAATTTTAGGAGGCCATTCGAACTGTCCTTTGCAAGCAGTGATATCAATGTGGGGGCTGTTTTTCTGTAAGACGGTGAGATGGGGATCAAGTGGCCTTTCAGTTATTTTTCAAACTGATTGCATGACAGCAAAAATATTCTATAGTGGAGAAGGTGACATTGAGTCTTCTGCTGGCTCTCCATCATTTTGAGATTTACATCACCAACAATGTGGAAGAATCTGTTATTTATTGACCATAAAAATCCTTTAATATTCTTAGAAAAGTTTTGGGTAGAGAACTTACCATTATTTTGATAGAGCTAAGTTGTCCCACTGTATAATTTTAAAATTGGTCATATGCCTGGAAAAGAAAATCTTACACCAGACATTTTATCTACAGCACATTTGAAGCACACTGAGTGATGTGGTGCTCATGAACGTATGTAAAATATGGTTGCTGTGTAATTCACTGTATGTTTAATGTCAATACATTACTACCGTTAGAAAGATGACTTTGAAGTACTGTGAAGGTATTTTTTGATGAATAATAAAAATAACTCTTAAAGATACAGTTTCATTGTTCTTGGGGGGCAAAATTTGATGGATGGTGTGTAATTTCTAAATGTTTAATTATGACTTATTTTGGAATTTTGAAATTTGAGCTTTTCGCCTGTGATTTTTTGGAGTCTAAAGGGATTTAATATTTAACATCTAACTGTTCCTGTAGTCATGATAATTTATTTTTAAGCACTGTACTAGAGGAAAAACAAGGCACAGGCACAAGTCAGGAATGTGATGGAATACTCTTTCCTTTCCTGGATGGTGGCATTTTAAACAACACTCAAGAAAATTGTCACCATGCAGGACAAAGGGGCCCTCATGTGATTGGCACCCCATCCACGATCCTCAACATTCATCGACAAAACAACAATATGGTGTGTACCATATACTAAGTGTTTTCCAGTAACTCAGCAAGGCTCCTCCAACAAAACCTTCTGAACCCACAACAACTACCACATAAGAAGGTCACATTCCCCTCCAAGTTACAGATCATCCTGACTTGGAACTATATCACTGTTCCTTCACTGCTGCTGGATCAAAATCCTGAAGCTCCTTTCATAATAAGACCATGGGTATTTCAACACTCCAAGGGCATAGTAGTTTAAGAATGTGGCTCACAACAATCTTCTCTGGGACAGTTTGGAATAGGTAATAATTGTTGGGCTCGCTGACTAAATGCACATCCCATGAATAAATAATAAAATAAAATTGCTTGTAACTCTGTAGATCTTTGTCCTAATCACATTTTCACAAACCTAACGTTGAATAATAAGTGTGCTGTTTCATCTCTAGGCTTGAGTTCTGCACAGCTTTTACAAATGCAATATGCATAAGTTCAGTGAACAACTTCATTTTCTCCATCATCATGCATTCAATTTGTTCTGCTGCAGCCAAATCTAATACCATTAAGAGTCAGCCAGTACCAGTTATGACTTTACCCTTTTCTTGTATTTTTCAGACTGATTCATGGATCACTTATAATACTTTGCTCTGCAAAGCCAATGCCAACATAATAAAACATAAGGGCACCACATTTCATACAACCGCGCCATTTCTTTGATTGTCTTTCCTACTGGTGTCCCACCAATTTTCAGGAGAACACTATGAAATTTAGGCTCAAGGCAGTTTCTTCATTACCTGAGTTCAATACCCAGAATTGTGAATTGCCTGTGAGTTACACAACTAAGCAGTTTAAAAATTATCTTTGTGATTTCATTCAAATGCCTTTATCTTGTATCCATGTTAATCACCACATTCATTGATATCACCACTCAATTAATTTAAACATCTAGTGTTTGAGAAAGCTATCATGAACATTCATTCACTGCCACTATTTAATTCTAGTATTGCTTATACCCTACTCTTAGCAATGAAAATATGTATCTATAAAATTAGTTTTGCTTCAACATTGTACATCAGATCTACAGTTGAGCTTTTGGTGATGAAATTTTAGTCATTAATAATAATAATACACAAATATAACTAACAGGCTTGTCCTGAACATCACAAATAAAACTTAATAGTGCACATATCTGAATGTTTCTACAAATAGTTCTATAGCACAATGCTTGCGTTCTTGTGCGACCCCACATTATGGAAAAATCGCGCTTTAGAAACAGCAGTTAAAGTGTTGATGACGTAATCACTTTACAGCCAACACACATTTTAAGTGTTCGCCAAAAACAGTGACCCCAAGTTGGCAATCGCATTACAGCGAATTCAAGTTAACGAAATGTGTGTTATAGCAGAGCAGCCTGTACATTATAGTAGTTTGTTAATTAGATTTGATGAACACAACTCTGTCATATGACAAGACAGTCATAGCTCTGAAAGTTTAATTTATATATTTCTTCATATAGAGTAGTTGCAAAATCACCAAGGTAGATTTTCACAAAATTAGTATAGAGTTAGTTTGTTTTTGCAATACAGTGAATGTGATAATAAATATAATGCCATACAGAAAGCCAGCTGACTGATGTTGACTTACAATTTTGACAGTTTGGCCCATCACTAATAGCTGCATAAATTGTAGCTGGAGCAAGAGCTGTTTGTTGTAGGATTTAAACCCTATCATTTTCATTTTATTTTATCTAAAAGCAGCTTTCAAAAACAATTTAATGCATATGTTTACAGGCCAATTTAAAACAGAATGTAGGTGAGAGGTAACCTTTATCATTAATTGTTATTTAGCCACTGACAATTACAGAAGTTGCTTTTTGTGGAGAAGAATTTTGTCACCCTGTTTGTGTAGAAATATTTCCTAATGTCAATCCTGAAATTTCAAGCTATAAGTTTTAGATGATGCCTACAACCAAGACTCTAAACCAGCAAAAATAGTTCACCTCTGTTTCTGCCATTTGTTTCAGGACCTATCCAACCGCTCTTACCCCCTCCACCCCTTCCCTCCCCAGCCAAATATATCAAGAAGATAGCCCAGACCCTAATTTTTATATTATTTAAAGACAAATGTGAGTTGCTGTATTCCAGATTAAATTTGATTGGTTGCATTACTCAGCTTCAAGCAAGACACATTTTATTCCTGAAGAAGAGCTCATGCCCGAAATGTCGATTCTCCTGCTCCTTGGATGCTGCCTGACCTGCTTTTCCAGCAACACATTTTCAGCTCTGATCTCCAGCATTTGCAGTCCTCACTTTCTCCTACATTTTATTCCTACCCTACTGTTAAAATATAAACACAAGAAGAAGAATTGGAATAACTTAATTGGAAAACTTAACAGAATAATAGATTATGTAACTACTAAACGAACTGTTTCAATATAGTAACATCCCATGAACACACCCTTGGCAAAGGCAAATTAAGTAAAATTGATTGTCTCACATGCAATCCTGGCAGCAGAGAGAACTCCTGCTTTCAGCTGTAACAGATAGAGAAATAATAAAGTCTACATCTTCAAGACTTCAACAGCAACTGAAAGCTAAACTAATACTGGGTTTGTGGGAGCCTGACTCCACCCATTCATGCTCCTTCTATTGTTCCAACCTTTAAAAAATATCCAGAGCCTTGCAATCTATTGGCTTGGAGCAGACCGTTCACACCTTTGTCTCAACCTCTTCATTAAAAAAAAAACAAGTATACCTCTTAAAGCCATTGTATCATCAGACATTTTAGGAAGTTTTGATTAAATCACACTGAATCATCTTAATTCAGGCAATACTGGATTTCCCTGTACTTCTCTTGAATGTAGCACTTCGAGTTCTGGTAGCATTTTGTAGCATTCTGGTAAATCCTCCAGGATCAACATATCTTCATTGGTTTTTGTGATCAGAATTGCTCCCAGTACTTCAAGGGAGTGTATAATTAGGGTTTTATAGAGCTCAGTATGATATCCACACCATTGTATTCCTGTTAGTATAAAAGCAGGAATTTAATTCATCTTTTTGTTATTTTCCATATCTGTTCCAAACATTTTTTATCAATGTGCATGGGCCTCATTAATTTGAGCCTCTGTTGTTTCACCATTTAGGAGGATGGAAGTGAAAAGGTGTTACTACCACCATCTGATTCATAGAATCATAAAATCATACAGCATGGAAACAGGGTCTTCCGCCCGCCATGGTAATGCCAACTATAAACACCACCAAACTACACTAACCCCATTTACCTGCACTTGGTCCGTCGCCTCCTCTGCCCTGGCATTTGGCGTACTCATCCAGATGTTTCTTAAATATTGTGAAAGTGCCTACCTTCACCACCCTCTCAGATATTCAGTATATTCCATAATTCTAGACTCTGAGTGAAATAAAACTTCTCAGATCTTCTCTAAATCACTAAATCCTCACCTTAGACCTGTGTCCTCTGGTCATAAATGCAAACGCCATGAGGAAGAAAATTTCCAGGATCTACCCTGTCTATGCCTCTCATAATTTTGAATAACTCAATCATATCCCCCATCAGTCTCCTCTGCTCCAAGGAAAACAAACCCAACCTATTCAGTCTCTCCTCATAACTGGGACTTTTCATCCCAGGCAATAACCTGGTGAATCTCTTCTGCACCTTCTCCAATGCAATCACGTAGTTCTGATAGTGTGGTGAGCATAACAGTGCACAGTATTCTATCTGTGGCCTAACTGATGTTTTATAAAGTTGTAACAAGAATTCCTTGCTCCAACATTCCACACTCTGGCTAATGCAGGCATCCTTATGAATCCTGATGAAAGATCCCATATGCTTTCTTCACCATCCTATTCATCTGTACTGACACCTTCAGGTATCTATGGACTTGTACACCACGGTCCCTTTGTTCCTCAGTACTCCTTAAGGACCTACCATTCATTGAGGATATTCTTCCCTTATTAGACCTCCCAAAATGCATCACCTCACACTTATTAGGATTAAATTCCATCTGTCATTGCTCTGCCCAATTTACTAGATGAACAATATCAGTTCATCTTCACCACTATCAACAACACCACAATTTTTGTGTCATCTGCAAACTTACTAATTATACCATCTATATGCACATCTAAATCATTAACAATTGTACATAAACAATAAGCATTCCTGAAGCAATTCTTGTGTTACACGGCTGATCACAGGCTTCCAATTATGAAATCAACACTCCACAATCTCACTTTGCTTCCAATTTGTAAGACAATTTTGAATCCAATTTGTCAACTTGCTTTGGATCCCATGGGCCTCGTAACTTTTGAACTAGCTTCAAATAGGGAATCTTGTCAAAGGCCTTATTGAAGTCCATGTAAACCACATCAATTGCACTACCCTCGTCAGTATATTTAGTCACGTTTTTTCAAAAACTCAACTCAGACTGGATCTCTCTTTAACAAATCCATGATCAATCCTGCCTTTCCATGTTAATTTATGCTGTTCCTCAGAACTTTTTCCAATAATTTCCTTACCAATGATATCAAACTAACTGGTCTGTAATTACCTGACTTATTCTTGCCATCCTTCTTGAACAAAGGAACCATGTTAGCTATTCTCTAGTCATCTGGCACTTCACTTGTGAGCAACAAAATATTAAATATCTCAAAGGCCCCGGAAATCTCCTCCCTTGCCTCCCATACTAACCCGAGATACATCTCATCAGGCACTGGGGACTAGTGCCCATCTACGGTCTCTAAAACAATAATATGCCAGGATGATGTTTATTACTGACCATTGGAGCTGCATCCTTTTCCTTCCTTGGTTCCAACCAGATTGATTTTGTCCTTGGACCCTCTGTGACTCCTTCATTCTCCAGCTTTGTAATTTCTCCTTAACAAATACTGCTCCCCTCCTTCTTTCCTCCCTTTGTTATCTTTTCTGTAATCTTTTACTCTATTTATGAAATGCATTCATGTACATATGCAGCAATCCTGATTAAGTCTTCATAATATTCTCCCTTACTCAGATTTCACCTATCGACTATTCACTTGTGCATTTTACTCGTCTCTCCAAGTATTTTGTGCACTCATGTATTCTTTTCTACTACCCCCACACCCAGCTTTAATCAGGTGCAACCTGCCCGATTTGTACTGGTGCTATGTTCTCCACAGTTGGTCCCCATGTTGCATGAATCTAAAGCCCTTCAAGCCATATATTTATTTGCCTTACATTTCTATTTCTTCAATCACTTACATTTGGCATCAGGAGTAACCTGGAAATTACTATATTTGAGGTCCTGCTTGATTATTTTCTACTTAGCTCCATAAATTCTGATTTCAGGAGAACATTTGCCTTCCTACTGAATTCATTGGTATCAATGTGTACCACAATCTTGAGTTATTCACCCTCTTCCAGGAAAAATATCTGTAATCACTCTGTAATATCCTTGACCCTGCCACCTGGGAGGCAGCATTCCATCCAAGATTCATATCTATGGTCACAGACATGCTTGTCTCTTCCCCAGCTAGCTAATGTCCTATCACTATTAATCTTCCTTTCTTTTTCCTCCCTTCCTTTACAGCCGATACATTCATAATACTACCAATGTGGCTCTAATTGCATTACATTGAGGAACTAGCACCCTCATCGTTGCCCAAAACCAAAAACCCATTTGTGAATAAGACCTCAGGGGACTCCTGCACTATCTGCCTGTTTCTCTTGGACTACCTGGTGGTCACCCATAGAATCATAGAAACTAGAAGCAAGAATAGAATTTTTGGCCCTTCAAGCCTGCTCTGCTATTCTGTCTCAATGAAAATTCCTGCTTTTTCCCAAGTCTCTTGAGGCCTTAAATATCTTTTTAAAAATTATCTATCTCTTTCTCGAATAATGCTCAGTGACTTGGCCTCCACAGCCTTCTGTGATAGAGAATTCCACAGATTCACTACAGTTTGAGTGAAGAACCTTTTCCTCATCTCAGTACTCTGTAGTGTACTCTCAGGCTGTGTCCCTGTTTTGAGAATCCCCAACCCAGCAAAAGCACCTTCACTGCATCTAGCCTGTCCAGCCCTGGTAGAATTTTATGTTTTTCAATCAGATCACCTCTCATCCTTCTAAACTATAGTCCATACAGGCCCAGCTGAACAAATCTCTCCTCAAAAGCAAGGTCCTACCGTCCTGGTATCAGCCTCGTGAATCTCAGCTGCACTCTTTCTGTGGTAAGATCTTAGATAGGCAGATCAGAGTGGCACGCAATACCTCAGTTGTAATCTTACAATCTGTATAATTGCACTAAGACATCCCTTTGTACATCCACTATATCCAACATATCACCATTTTAATAATACTTTTCTTTCTTTCACACTAAAGTGTATAACTTCACATTCAGCCATGTTATATCCTGCCATCTGTTTGTCCACTCGCTCAACTTGTCCAAATCACCTTAAAGTGTCCTTCCACTCTCCTCACAACTCACATTCCTGCGTAATTTGGTGTCATCAGCAAAGCTAGAAATATTGCAGTTGGTTCTCTCATCCAGGTTATTTATAAACATCATGAATAGTTTCGGCCCAAACAATGATCCCTCCAGTATTCTATTAGTCACTGCCATCCACTTGCAAAATGACCCATTTATTTCTACTCTCTGTTTCCTGCCTGTCAACCAATTCTTTTTAAATAAGTAGCTGTGCATGTATTTAACTGAGGAACACCAGGAATAAAGAACAGCCAGGTCACTACAGTTAAGCAATATAATTAATCTATAGTAATGTAAAGTCAATATAAATGAAATAATGTTAAGAGATAGAGTCATGGAATCATAGAAATGTACAGCATGGAAACAGACTCTTCAGCTCAACTCATCCATGTTGACCAAATATCCTAAATTAATTTAGTCCCATTTGCCAGCACTTGGCCCATATCTCTACAAACCTTTCCTATTCATATACCCATCCAGGTGCCTTTTAAATGTTGTAATTGTGCCAGCCTCCAACACTTCCTCTGGCAGCTCATTCCTTACACGCACCACTCTTTGTGTGAAGAATCTTTCCCCTGTCACCCTAAACCTATGCCCTCTAGTTCTGGACCCCCCCAACCCAGATGGCAGCTCAATTAGTAGAATGTGTAGCCTGTAATAGTGATGATATATTAACTCCTTTCCCATGTGCTTTACTTTTGCAAACTAACTTCTTATGAGGAACCTCGTCAAATGCCTTCTGTAAAACCAAATACTCCACCTCCCAATAGTTTATCATCATCCATTCTGAGTTACATCTAACCTTCAATAGATTTGTTAAGCATGCTTTGTCTTCCATAAATCCATGCTGGCTATGTCCAGTCTTGTTTGTGCAACTACTGATGTTAGGCTAACTACACTGTAATTCTCTTTTTTTTCTTTCCACCCCATCCTTTGAATAGTGTGATTACATTTGCCACCCTCCAATCTTAGAAACTGCTCCAAAGTTTATAGAATTTTGGAAAATGACCACCAATGCATCCAGTATTTCCTGGGTCATTTCCTTTAGTAATTGGGATATAGAATATCAGGCCCTGTTGATTTGTTATCGTTTTCACCCCATTCATTTCTCCAACACCATTTCCTAATTAATACTGATATTTCACCCTCTGACTAGACCCTTGGTTACCTAACATTTCTGGGGGGTAAGACACAGGAGCAGAAGTAGGCCATCCTGGGCTTACTAAGGAACAACCCATCCAGCTGGTAGAGATCCCATCATCCCTAGAACTGGTTGCAATATCTCAAAAAAAATTTAAACTGCCGATCATACACACACCCTACACAGACTCCTTCCCACCAACACACATCCTGCATTTTTCAGTCACAATGCCAAATTCCCACACACATCAAATTCCCCTAGTAAAGTAACTACTCTTCCCAGCAGTATTGACTTTATGATACTTAGATCATGTGATAGCAAAACCTCCTTTAGTAGAACGAGCCAAAATTCTGAAGACCTGCATCAGGCCCTGCTGATCAGGTTAGACATTGTGCTTCTTATTGTAACATGAAGCCACTAGCTTGTCTTTAGTGACAGTGAAGTGGCCAGCTGATTTAATTGTTTACACCCCTCCAGAAAGATTACCCAGAGGCAGGAACATGTTGGTCCACCAAACCAATGGTCCCCTTTCACTCTCAGTCCTTCCTTCAATACCTCTCTTGATGTCTGCTAAAATTTGGATCATTGACTCTGTTTTATTCTCCCCAGCTATTGCCAGATCTGCCAATCATTGTCAGCACTTTCTGTTGTTAATATAACAAAACATATGATACATTTTTGTTATGTATCCATTGTTCACTGTTTGACTGCTCTCTTCCCAGTCCAGCTCTTATTTTCAGATCTAACTACTATGGTCCTTAGAAAGTGCTCCAAATAACTCCCAAACAATGCCATTAGATACCTAGGAACAAATTGCCCATCCAGACACAAGTTTACAGAGAGAGAAGTGTGTTTGATTTGATGGGAGAGTCAAGATGGACACCTTAATACTTATCAGACAGGTTCCTAAATATTTGCACCTATCCTCCTGATAATATTCAAAGTAGAATCCCCATTGGTTTCCCATAAGATGGACATTAACCCTACCTTGAAAATTGAATTCTGCTCCTGCTGGTACATTCATTAAGTTCCTCCCTAGGCTTTGCCTTGTCTATTAACCATTGACATCAATAACTAACTAAGGATTTAATTGATTAAATATAGGAACAAATACATTTAAATAGTTGATTAACTGCATTTTATGTACCATTCAAAAGTAAACAGCGCTTTGAAGGTGTAGAGGTAGTGTCCGGCCAGGAGTTCCACTTGCTCCAGAAGTGTGTCATAAATCATCTTAGCAAGTACATTAAAAATATATATGATTGTATAAGTCTTGGTAGTCCAACTACTGATTAAAAACTTGATCCCAATTTCCTCCAACAAGTATTTGTACTTGATCATCATTACACGTAATGAATAAATTGTCACTCTTGGCTAGATGTTCAACATTGAAAAAAATAGGTTTTATCTGAAGGAATTTGCTCTTCAAACCTTTTTTAAAATACCCATTGTCAGACCATGTTATTGGATTAGATGACTAGATATTGGAGAAATAAGTGAAATATATATATATACTATTTATATTATTCAATCTGTTATAAAATGAATAGTATTGGAACATGTTTGTTTGTTTTCACTTTTAAATATATAGATGTTCTATTAAAATAATCAACATAATGACAAATGTTGCTGTTTCTTATGCCAGAGTGCGTCTAAAGCATGGTATAATAACAAATGTGTTCCTGATCAGCAAGGGAAGAAACACCGATTACCATGTGCCATTGAAAAGTAAATTCCTGCAGACAGAAAGATGTGAAAGTGCAAGCATTCAACTGAAAATTCAATCCTTCACAGTACAGAGCATCTGTGAAGTCTTTTAAATGACCCTTTTTATCATGGTGCCATGTTTGTACCTATATGAATTGTGAGACCTGTTACAGAAAATAGATGTATATATACAACTGGTTGAGTAATGTATTACTTGAGCCTGTTCCATTTTCATTGTTAGATCTGTTCCTATCAGAGGTGAGAAAAAGCATTTTATGACATGGGTAGTTATTGCTGAATCTGAGTGACAAGGCTGAAATTCATAATATCACCTCAGAGCAATGACAGCATAGTTTCCAGTTATTCTTTACACCTCAGGCTTATTTTAAAAAAATATCAAGTTTTTTTTAAAGTCCTTGGTTTTTAGAGAAATTTTGCATAGAGAAGTCAAGGGATGTATTTTCAAACAATACAATGTTTAGAAATCATTCTGCATTTGACTTCTGAATGAAATATGCTGCCTTGTGTTGCACAGAATTTTACTATTCAGGGGATAAATAGACAACAAAGACCAGCCTTTCAAAGGAAGGGAATGATTTGTTGTATCTGAGTTAAAAAAAGATTTGAGTGTTTCAAAGTCATAAATTACCACTAACCAACAATGTAATTAGCATAATGTAATAGTCAAATTAGCTATCCTTCAGGTGCATTATAAAAATAAAATGTGACACAGAGCCACAAAAGGGGATATTAGAAATTCTTGGTGAAAGAGATAGGTATTAAGGGATGGCTAAAGGAGGAAAGCAAGGTAGAGAGACAGAAAAACATAAGGATACTTTTCCAGAACTTGGGCTTAGTAATCAAAGGCACAACCATCAATTAAAATTGGAAGTGCTCAAGAGATGCGAAATGAGGAGAGCAGATATTTCAGAGGAGTTGTAGGTTGAAGAAGGAGAGGGTCATGGAGGGATTTGTAAACAGGATTGAGAATTCTAAAATCTAGATGTTACTTGACTGGGAATCAGTGAGCAGAGGCGGGAAAGGAGAATTGGAGTGGTGCACATTAAGACATGTGCTTTGGATGGCCTCATGTTTATGGACAGCAGAATGAGCCATCAGACATGAACGCACGAGTGATCTAATCCAGTCATATCGAAGGCATGGCTGAGGATTTAGTAGCATATCAAAAATGTCCAAAAATGGGCAGGTTAGGTGAATTGGCCATGCTAAATTGCCCCTAGTGTTAGATGAAGGGGTAAATATAGGGGAATGGGTCTGGGTGGGTTGCTCTTTGGAGGGTCGGTGTGGACTTGTTGGGCCGAAGGGCCTGTTTCCACACTGTTAGTAATCTAATCTAATCTAATCAGTAGAGATGGGTGAATTCAGGTGATGTCACAAAGGTGGAAATAGATAGTCTTGATTGATGGTTTGAATATGAGGTTGGAAGCTTATCTTGTGGTCAAATGTGATTCAAAAGAGATTGGATACAATAATTCAATACAAATGAAATTGTGAAGGGAAGGCTATCTCAACAGTTTTACATGAATATTTCTATAAATGCTAAATACTAAACAACTCATTTCCAACATTTGGAACATAAAGGACATGTGTTATAAAGTGAGAAGGAAAATTGAACTCATGGTGGAATTCATGAGGTGTGATACTCTAATAATTTCTGGTTTAGTTATAAATTTGTCTTTGCCACAGATTATACAATTGCCATTTCCTATGTATTTCTTCTTGCATTGAGCCATGGGGAAGTCATGTATTACTACCTTCAACACTATTACATTTGCCATCCACCACTCACCATTCCAACTTGGAATTTTATCACTGTTCTGATTGTCACTCATTTAAAATCCTGATACTCTTCTCTTAACAGCACTGTGTACATATACTGCCCAGACCACATGGGGAACGAGGAACATGCAGAGGAGTTAAGCAGATATTTTGCATTAGTCTCTACATGGAAGATGCTTTGAATGTCCCATTAATATGAAAGGAAACATGGGAGGAATGAAGTACCATCACCATTGCTATAGTGTTAGACAAACTAATGGAGTGAAAGGCAGATAAATTCCCTGACCCTGATGATGCCAAGACCAGTGGCCATAATTCTATCAATTTTAACATAGTTATGAAGAGGGACAAAACTGGTCCACAAGTTCAATTGCCAAACTGGGGCAAGGCGAATTTTGATGGAATTAGACTGAAGCTTGCGGAGGTTGATTGAAGTAGGAACCTCCAGCAAGTGGGAGGCCTTTGAAAGTGAGATAGCTAGAGTTCAAGGTCTATATGTTCCTGTGTGAGTGAAAGGAATAGGAACCATGGATGATAAGAGATATTGAGGCTTTGACCAGCAAAAAAGAGGTATGGCTCAGGTACAGACAGCTGGGATCGAGGGAATCTCTGAAGGTATATAGGGGATACAGGAGTTTATTGAAGAAGGAAATCAGGAGGGTGAAAAGGGGGCTGGGAAGATTAGGGTGAATCCAAAGAGGTTATTTAAGTATATTAAAGGAAAAATAACAACTAGAGAGATAATAGGACTCCTCAAGGACCAAAGTGAACATGTATGTGTAGAGCTGCAGGAGATGGGTGAGGTTCTTAATGAATATTTCTCCTCTGTTTTTACTGTAAAGAAAGACATGAAGACTTGAGAACTTGGGGAAGCTGGTGGTCACATCACAGTAGAGAAGATGTTGGACATATTAGAATGCATGAAG
Organism: Chiloscyllium plagiosum; assembly: GCF_004010195.1. Classification (NCBI taxonomy): domain Eukaryota; kingdom Metazoa; phylum Chordata; class Chondrichthyes; order Orectolobiformes; family Hemiscylliidae; genus Chiloscyllium; species Chiloscyllium plagiosum. The sequence goes on from NC_057711.1 coordinate 44,861,822, forward strand.
ATGGATAAATCCCAAGGTCTTGACCAGATATAACCAAGAACACTGCAACAGGCTAGAGAAGAAATCACGGGAGCCCTGGCTGATGTCTTTGCATCATCATTAGCCAAGGGTGGTGTCCCGGAAGTTTGGAGAGTAGTGAATGTTGTGCCTTTATTCAAGAAGGGCTGCAAAGAAAGAACTGGGAAGTATAGACCAATAAACTTAACATCTGTGATAGGTACATTACTGAAGAAGATTCTGAGGTAAGATATATATGCATTTGGAAAGAAGCATTTGATTAGGAGTAGGAGATCATACCTCACAAACGTGTTAGAGTTCTTTGGTGATGTGTCCAGGAAGGTTGACAAGGGCAGGGCGGTATACGTAGTCTATATGGATTTCAGTAAGGCCTTTGATAGGGTACCACATGGTAGGCTGCTGTGGAAGGTTAGATAGCATAGAATCCGGGGGAGCTGACAAATTGGATACACAATTGGCTTGATGATAAGAAGCAAATGGTAATAGTGGGAGGATGCTTTTTTGACTGGACACTGTGACTAGTGGAGTGCCTCATGGGTCGGTGCTGGGACTAGCACTGTTTGTTATCTATAGCAATGATTTGGATGAGAATGTATAAGGCATGATTAGTAAGTTTGCAGATAACACTAAAATAGGCGGTATTGTGGACTGTGAAGAAGGTTATCAGAAGTTGCAGCAGGACCTTGATCAGCTGGGGAAGTGGGCCGAGAAATGGCAAATAAAATTTAATGTAGATAAGTGTGAGGTCTTGCGTTTTGGAAAGTCAAATCAAGGCAGGAGTTTCATGGTAAATGGTAGGGTCTTAAGGAGTTTGGTGGAACAGAGGGAACTTGGAGTTCAGGTGCATGGTTCTCTGAAAGTGGAGTCACAGATAGACAGGGCAGTGAAGAAGGCTTTTCGCATGCTGGCCTTCATCAGTCAGGGCATTGATTATAAAAGTTGGGAAATTATGTTGCAGTTGTACAGGACATTGCTGACGCTGCTCTTGAAGTATTGTGTTCAATTTTGGTCACCTTGCTATAGGGAGGATGTTATTAAACTGGAAAGAGTGCAGAAGAAATTTACAAGGATGTTGCCAGGACTCAATAGTCTGAGTTCTATGGAGAGGTTGAACAAGCTAGTACCTTTTTATTTCGAGCTTAGGAGACTGGGGGTGGGGGGGAATCTTATAGAAGTGTATAAGATAATGAGAGGTACGGATAGGGTGAATGCACTCAGTCTTTTTCCCAGGGTTAGGGAACTGTGGACTAGAAGGCATCAGCTTAAGTTTAGATGGGAAAGAATGGAAAGGAACCTGAGGGGCAACCTTTTTACAGAGAGTGAAAGGAATATTTAAAACTATGCCCCCAGTCATTTAAAACTATGCCCCCAGAAGGGATGGAAAGGAATGAGCTGCCAATGGAAGTGGTTAAGGTGGGTACATTAACAACATTTAAAATGTACTTGTACAAATACATGGATAGGAAAGGTTTAGAAGCATATGGGCCAAGTGCAGGGAAATGGGGTTAGAGTGAATGGACATTTTGGTCAGCATGGATCAGTTTGGGCCAAAGGGCCTGACTCCATGCTGTAGGACTCTATGGCTCTACGAGTTGCATCTGAGGATCCGAAAAGAAGTAGCTACAGAGATAGTGGGTGTATTGGTTGTAATTTTTTTAAAAATCCTAGCCTAACATCTATTTTTGGATCAGTATATCACAAATTATACAAAACTTGGTAGGATTCCAAATAAGGAAGAAAAGTAGCCTTAGAGTACAAAAGGACATAGATGAGCTGGTCAGATGTGCTGATAAATAGCAAATGGAATTCAATCTGGATAAATGTGAGATTATGTACTTGGGGAGGACAATCAAGGCAAGGGAAGGCATGATGGATGGTAGGACCCTGGGAAGCACTGAGGATCAGAGCATACCCAATGGTCCCTTATGGTGTCAGGAAATTTGATAAAATGGTATACTTTCTATAGTTGAGGCATAGAGTTTAGTAGCAGAGAGGTTATGCTGGAACTGTATGGAATGTTGGTTAGACCACAGCTTTGTAAACAGTTCTGGAACCAACATTACAGAAGGGATGTAACAACACTGGAGACAGTGCACAGGATATTTACTAGGATGTTGCCTGGGCTGGAGGATTTCAGATATGAAGAGAGATTGGACAGACTGGGATTGGATTCCATTGAGCAGAGGGGATATAATTGAGATGTATAAGATTATGAAGGGCATAGATAGGGTAGACAGGAAGAAACCTTTCCCCGAGATGGAAGAATCAATGACTGGGGGCATAGTTTTAAAGCAAGGGACAGAAGATTTAGAGGAGATGAGAGGAAAAGCCTTTTCACCCAGAGGGTGTTGAGAATCTGGAACTCATTCTTGTAAGGGTGGTAGAGGCAGAAGTCCTCAAAACATTTAAGAAGTTTTTTGATGTGTACTTGCACTGCCAAGGCATACCAGACTATGGGCTGATGAGATTAGAATAGTTAAGTGGATATTCTTGATCAGCATGAATGTAATGGGCCGAAGGGCCTTTTTTGTTCTATAAATGAGCCAAATTCAGATATTATCTTATATATCAATGTCATAACTGAGGGAAGTAGCATAAAGAAAAGATTTCGTAAAAAATTCACTGCTGCAACTGTATAGAGTAGTTTGGTCACTTGCTCCAAAGACTGACCAGGAAATCGGATGCTGGATTGATTCCTTGAGACAGATCTTGGCTCACAGGATCTCTAAGCAACCAATGTCATTGTTCATATGTATTGTTGCTTGTATGACAATGAAAATGTACCTCATTAGGTAGAACATAAACCACTTTGTTGGTGTGTGCCGTTGATATCTGGGCCAGAATCTTTCGAAAAAAAACGAGTACATTACAGCAGTAATGATCTTACTGAATAGTGCAACAATACTTGCAACATCAGCAATATACGATCAGTAATATTATGACTGGATCAGTATCACAAGACCTTGAAAGTGGAGTCGCAGGTAGATAGGATAGTGAAGAAAGCATTTGGTATGCTTTCCTTTATTGGTTAGAGTATTGAGTACAGGAGTTGGGAGGTCATGTTGCGGATGTACAGGAGATTGATTAGGCCACTGTTGGAATATTGCATGCAATTCTGGTCTCCTTCCTATCGGAAAGATGTTGTGAAACTTGAAAGGGTTCAGAAAAGATTTACAAGGAGGGTCAACTTTTTTACGCAGAGGGTGGTACGTGTATGGAATGAGCTGCCAGAGGATGTGGTGGAGGCTGGTACAATTGCAACATTTAAGAGGCATTTGGATGGGTATATGAATAGGAAGGTTTTGGAGGGATATAGGCTGGGTGCTGGCAGGTGGGACTAGATTGGATTGGGATATCTGATCGGCATGGACGGGTTGGACCGAAGGGTCTGTTTCCATGCTGTACATCTCTATGAGTCTATGACTCTATGAATTGTTAGCGCAAAAAAAGCAAGATGTCAAAGGTACTTGGATTTCCTGCATCAATTCCAAACACTTGAACTTTTGCAGTTTATAACATTATGCATAACTTCTGACACTGTAGAATTCTGCCTGTGTAATGTTACTGCCTAGAACTCAACCTTCTTAATCACTTTCTGAAACAAATTTTTTTGGAATAAATGATAGGCCAAATGGAATTTGCTGACTGCTCAGGCCACTAGATGGCAGTGAAGCACTACAAAGTATAGCTGCTTCCACAAGTTTTTTTCCATTGCAATTCTTATTTAACTGCTCGCTTACTGATGTCAAGTAACAACCAACCTAGGCCAACAGATATATAGAAAAAAATTAATTAACTTATTGAAGTCAAATAATGTTGAGTAATTTCCCACATTTTGAGAGGACACATATTCCATGGTTAGCTGTGAGTGGTAAAGTCATAAATTTCAATTGAGCTGAATTGTTAGTGTGGATCTATTTAGATTTCCTCTTCTCTTGAACTAACCCAGGGCAGATCAATTCAGAGTCTGATGGAGCACAGACGCCTCATGTGGCTAAATGCAATACATGTAGTAAGAGATAACACTGGGTCATCCAGTTCACCATTTTAAACTTCACAGGATATGAAGCAAATTCAAAAAGATTTAAATACACATGTAATTATAGAAAAGCCCCCCCTGGTTGCATTCAATGCTTTTCAAAATTCATATTTAAATGACTTTGAGAATTTCCTTTCCTGGTCTAACTTGTGTATTTTGCCAAATTTGCAGTACCATTAATGTAATAAAAATAAAGATTATTCTCTAGATACCTGTAATTTTGCTACCGTCAGCATTAATTTTGATCCACGAATATTCACAGTGTTGTTTCACACATATAAAATAACACTGAACACTTGCACAGGATGCAGTGTTCCAATTCTTTTAAAATTGTGTTAATGTTCTCTCAGAAACTATGGATGCAATTAATATTTAAAATTGCTCTCTTACTCCTTGGTCTATGCATTTGGTCAGAATGCCATGGTGGGGACCTCCAGATCTGATCTTGCTTGAAATTGTGTATTCAGGAGAAGGGCTCCTAAGTTAAGTGGGGCTAGTGGTCACCCATGCTGGATGGATGCGTTTTGTTGGCAATCTGCCTCATCTGTATGAAAATTTAGTAGCTGCCTGCCAGGAAAGTCATGGCAAACATTATAATATTTATATATTTTTATTAATTTGTGAATGGGATGTGCATGTTGCTGGGTAGGATAGCATTTATTGCCCACCCCTAATTACCCAAAGGGTCTGGAGTTACATGTCAAGCCAGAGCAGGCAAGAATGAAATGTTTTCTTCCCTAAAAGGCATTAATGAACCAGTTTTTTAAAAAAAGATTGACAGTGGCTGTATGGTTGCCGATAGGCTAGCTTTTCATTCCAGAAATCGGATGAAGAAGGGTCACTGAACTTTGTTTTTTCTCCACAGACGATGCCAGACTTGCTGAGTTTCTCCAGCAATTTCTGTTTTTGTCTGTGATTTATCTTATTTCTCATTTCAAACAGTGGAGGCATATTTTCACCACTCCTTTTGTTCATGGATGATGATGTTGCAACAATTGTTGTTATTTCATGCACTCTTTACATGAGGTAATGGCCTAGTGAAATTACCATTATCCTTTTAATGAAAGACTTGGATTTGAATTCTCTCATAGCAGCCAGTGAAATTTGACTTTTTTTTATTTTGGAATTAAGAGTCTAATGATGACCATGAAACCATTGTTGATTGTTAGAAAAACCCATCTGGTTCACTAATGCTCCTTAGGGAAGGAAGTATGCCGCTTGGTCTGGTCTAAATTTGACTCCAAACCCATAGCAAAGTGGTTATCCTGAACTGCCATCTGGACAATTTGGGATGGGCAACAAATGCTGGCCTAGCCAGCAACACCTACATCCTGTGAATAATCAAAAAAAAATTGTTTTTAGAGATCAAACAATATAATGCAATATTGGCATGCTTGCAAACATACAAAGGGAGAAATCAAATTGAAAAAGATGCTGCAGCTGTACAAAACTCTGGTGAAGCAGCACTTTGAGTATTGTGTGCAGTCTGGTCATCGCATTATAGGAAGGATGTGGAAGCTTTGGAAAGGGTTCAATGGAGATTTATTAGGATGTTGCCTGGTATGGAGTGAAGGTCTTATGAGGAAAGACTGAGGGATTTGAGATTGTTTTCGTTAGAAAGAAAATGGTTGAGAGGTGACTTAATTGAGACATATAAGATAATCAGAGAATTAGATTGGGTGGACAGTAAGAGCCTTTTCCCTTGGATGGTGATGGCTGGCACAGGGGAACAGAGCTTTAAATTGAGGAGTGATAGATATAGGACAGTTGTCAGAGGTAGAACATAGAACAATACAGCACAGAATAGGCCCTTCGGCCTACGATGTTGTGCCGAACATTTGTCCTAGCTTAAGTACCTATCCATGTACCTATCCAATTGCTGCTTAAAGGTCACCAATGATTCTGATTCTGCCACTCCCACAGGCAGCGCAATCCATGCCCCCACCACTCTCTGGGTAGTTTCTTTACTCAGAGTAGTAGGGGCATACAGTAGTAGACTCATCAAATTTAAGGGCATTTAAATGGTGATTGGATAGGGATATGGATGAGAATAGAATAGTGTGGGTTAGATGGACTTCAGATTGGTTTCACAAGTCGGCACATTATAGAGTGCTGAGGGGCCTGTACTGCGCTGTATTGTTTTATCTTCTATGTTCTATACAGAGTGAATTAGTAACAATGTACAAAGCAGCCAATGTCCTTTCCTAAAGGACATTACTGAACCAGATGAATTTTTCTGAACAGCTTATCGACACCTTTGCTTTAATGATGGAGGCCAAAATTCCAAATTTTGTTTGTACTCTAGAATTCGTTTAGGGGGGTGGTTGAATGACGAGCCAGCACTGCTGGAGTTGTACACTGTGTTCTCTTTGAAAATTGTATTGAATGTCTTCTGAGGAATATTTGCTGAAATGCAACTTTTGTTTTACTATAGAAATAAAAGAAAGTTTTGCATTCAGAGAGCACAAATACAGGTTATTGTCAACATTTTACAGACCAGAGTTTTTCCTACCTATCCAGGAATTATGGGTTTTGATAATGCCCGTATATGTTGCATAGAGCAGTGTTGACCTTTTCACTGATTACTTTGTCAATAATGTAGCATTGGGAAACAGTTATGTTGATTGTGGGAGTCATATGAGCAAGTCTCCTTTTAGGTAGGGGATTGGGGGAAGCAGTTCTCAATTTCTGTTTCATTAATAGGTTCTGGACTATTCTGGCTGGGTGAGAATTTATGGCCCATCTCTTTACCCTGGGAAGGTGGTGGTGAGCTGCATTCTTGAACCGTTGCAGTCTATGTGCTGTAATAGACCCACAATGCCATTCGGGGGGGAGGAATTGTAGGATTTTGACCCAGCGACACTGAAGGAATGCTGATATATTTTCAAATTAGGATGGTGACTGGTTTGGAGAGCAACTTGCAGTTGATGGTGCTTCCATATCTCTGATGCACTTGTCCTTCTTGGTGGCCATGGTCATGAGCTTAGAAGGTGCTATCTAAGGAGTCTTGGTGAATTTTTACAATGCCTCTGCAGATAATACAAACTGATGCCACTACACATGATGGCGAAGGGAATAAATGCTTACTGATGTGCTTAGAGACAACAAAAAAATTGCAGATGCTGGAATCCAAGGTAGACAAGCAGGAGGCTGGAAGGATACAGCAAGGCAGGCAGCATCAGGAGGTGGAGAAGTCAGCATTTTGGATGTGGTGCCAATCGAGTAGGTAGCTTTGCCCAGCTTCAAGGTTCAAGGTGTCAAATTTCCTGAGTATTATTGGAACTGCACTTATGTAAGCAAATGGTGAATATTCAGCCATTCTTCTGATTTATGCCTTCTCAACTGTGGACAGGGTTTGTAGAATAAGGTGGTGAGGTACTTGGGTGGAAAATTCTTAGCCTCTGACCTGTTTTTATAGCTATACTATATATATGTGACATTGAAAGTTATTTGCCACTTAACAGTCAAGCATGGATAGCATCTTGCTGCATTTGGACTTAGGCTCCTTCAGAATCTGAGAATTTGTGAATGGTACCAAAAATTGTGCAGCCGTTAGCAGACATCTACCTTATCATAAGTGGGTAGGTCATTGTGGAGCAGCTGAAGATGTTTGGGTCTTGGATGCTAATCTGAAGAACTCCTGTAAAGATATGCAGGAACCGGGATGCCTGATCTCTAAAGAACAAACCATCTTCCTTGTGCTAGTATGACTCGAAGCAGTGGAAAGTTTTCCTCCTGATTTCCATTTTCCTCAGGCTCCTTGATGCTGCACTTGGTCAATTGTGACTTTGATGGCAAGTGCAGTCACTGTCACCTCCTCACTGGATTTCAGTTCTTATGTCCATGAGTTGTTGCCAGTCTCCCCTTACCTTGGCTAAGTCTAACTATTTGCTTGGTTTACACTAGTAGTGGAATACTATTAATGAGTCTTAACAAGGTGAAGCCCTTGTCTGACACAATTTATAATTTTATTGCATGATAGCAATCAGGGACAAATTACATTAATAAGTCAGATGTCGTGATACAAGTTTTCACTCTCCAGAATCCCAAGATGTTTTGCTTTTTTCCACCTTATCTCATTATCATATTTGTTGGAGCTTATTGTATTCTCTAGCATTAACCTTTACAGATCCATTACCTTATACAATAAAGAAGAGTTTTTTTACATTATGGTATATTTCACCCAATACTCCTTTACAAGCATAGTCATCCTACTTTTAATAACAGTACTATCTTTCACATATTCTTTCACATGGCCGATGCTGCTCTACAAGAAAGTGCGGGAGGCACAATTGGTCAGTGGTTAGCACTGCTGCCTCACAGTGTCAGGAACCAAGGTTCGATTCCAGCCTTGGGTAACTGTCTGTGTGGAGTTTGCACATTCTCCCTGTGTCTGTGTGGGTTTCCTCCCACAATCCAAAGATGTGCAGGTTAGGTGAATTGGTCATGTAAATTGCCCATCGTGTTCAGGGATGTGTAAGTTAGGTGCATTAATTAAGGGTAAATATAGGGTAGGGAAATGGATGTTGGTGGGTTACTCTTCGGAGGGTCATGTGGACTTGTTGGGCCAAATAGCCTGTTTCCACACTGTAGAGATTCTATTTATCTTTACTTATATAATATTAACATAATTCAAATGTAAACTTCATTGATTGAAAGGTGTTTGTCTTAAAGATGTTTTATGTAAACATTTTTCTTACTGCTATGATATTGATTTTGAAATTTACTGTATTAATGGTCAATATCAATTGAAAACTTAAATAATATTAAAAACATGGAAGTAAATAGAAAAAAGAACATTATACTTTGAGTTAGATTTTGGAGCCTAAATTTCCTCAATTTACACATCCCTTCATGGTCTCATATTCACTTTATCGCTGCAACTTCCTCTCATCTTGCAAAATTCTCTGATCTATTGCCTCTTGTGCATGTTTGATTTCTATTGCTCCACTTAGAATCAAAGCTTCAAACTAGCCTCCGCCAATCTTTCTCCTTCTCTATCTTGCTCAACGTTTAGAACTCTGCTTAAAACTTATCACTTTGACCAACTTACGGTTATCTTTCTCAATTTTCCTTTTTGTGGCAGAGTGTAAAATGCTATTTGCTAATCAATGAAGTCCTCTGAGGTTGATTTTGAAGTAATACTGTTCTGAACTAGAAAAAGGAGAAAGAATAAACTTTCTTGTAGAGCAGCATAGGCCATGTGAAAGAATATGGCTGGGAGCAAGTTGGCCACAAGCCTGAGGATCGCTATGTAATGCTGCAAAAACTTTACTGAGCTCAATTGGTTAGAAAATGTCAGAATGTTTTCAAAAGAATAATTGGAGAGATACTGAATTGCAGAAAGGCTTGTGTGTATTTTTTTTAGAATAGCCAAGCCTTATCACCGAGGGTACCATATACCATCATGATGCTTCTTGGATAAACAAAGTCAGTTTACATTCATCATATCAAGTGTCTCACATCCTTTCATCAATTCTACACAGTTGAAGTCTTAGACTTCCACCTATTCCAGGCATTTTGGTAGACATTTAGACTGCAAGACAGTAAGGACTGCAGATGCTGGAGATTAGAGTCGAAACATGTGGTGCTGGAAAGGTACAGCCGGTCAGGTAGCATCCGAGGAGCAGGAGAGTCGACGTTTCGAGCATAAGCCCTTCATTAGGAATGAAGGGAGCAGGGCTGGGGGAAGGTAGCTGCGAATGCAATAGGTAGATGAAGGTGGGGGGGTGATGGTGATTGGTCGAGGCAGAAGGTGGAAAGGAAGATGGACAGGTAGTACAGTTCAAGAGGGGGGTGCCGAGTTGGAAGATTGGACCTGGAATAAGGTGGGGAGAGGGGAAATGAAGAAACTGGTGAAATCTACATTGATCCTATGTGATTGGCGGGTCACAAGATGAAATATGAGGCGTTCTTCCTCCAGATGTCGGTTGGCGGCGGAGGACGCCTGGGACTTGCATGTCCTTGGCGGAGTGGAAGGGGGAGTTAAAGTGTTCAGCCACAGGACGGTGGGGTTGTTTAGTGTGTGTGTCCCAGGGATGTTCTCTGAAACATTCTGCAAGTTGGCATCCTGTCTCCCCAGTGTGGCAGAGTCCACACTGAGAGCAATGGACACAGTAGATGACGTGTATGGAGGTACAAGTAAATCTCTGTCAGCTGTGGAAGGATCCTTTGGGGCCTTGGACAGAGGTGAGGGAGGAGGTATGGGCACAGGTTTTGCACTTCTTGTGGTGGCGAGGGAAGGTGCCGGGAGTGGAGGGTGTGTTGGTGGGGGTCGTGGACCTAACAAGGGAGTCGCAGAGGGAATGGTCTCTGCAGAACACAGATAGGGATGGAAAGGGAAATATATCCCTGGTTGTGAGGTCTGTTTGTAGGTAGTGGAAATGGCGGAGGATGATGTGTTGCATCTAGAGGTTGGTGGAGTGGAAGGTAAGGACCAGGGTATTCTGCCCTTGTTGCGACTGGAGGGGTGGGGTTCAAGGCAGAGGTGTGGAAAGTAGAGAAGATATGCTGGAAGTCATTGTTGACCACATGGAAGGGGAAATTGTGGCCTTTGAAGAAGAAGGCCATCTGGAATGTTCTATGGTGTAATTGATCCTCCTGGGAACAGATATTGAGACTGCAATAATTTATGACATTGTTCCTCTCAGAGAAGTAAGCAATACACAGTAACAGAAAACATCAGGACACTGGGAGGGTAGATGCCAACATTTGACATTTAATACATCCAAAGAGGAAACAATCAAAGTTTGGAAGAAGATTTGGACAAGCCAAACAGAGAACAGCCAGGGAATTCCTAGAGGCATGGCACTCATCCACAGATTCAATCAATAAGCACATCGACCTGGACCCAATATACTGGTCACTGCAGCGGACAGCTGGAACTGACAACCGGAAGCGGCAGAGACAAACCACTATAAATGCCGGAGGAAACATCACAGAAGCGCTTCACAGAAGGCTCCCAAGCACTGAGGATGTCACCTAGACAGGGGACGAAACGTCTGCAACACAAATTCCCAGCTCGGCGAACAGAACCACAACAGGAAACAATGGCAATAATTGACTTCAGTTTGACCTATCAGTTCAGAATGTAAACATGGGAATACTTCTACCTTCAGCATGTTTTTGAGGTCGTATATATTTTCTTATATAATGTTTTCCTTTATTCTTCAACCTCTCATCAACAACTGCTCTCTCCATAAACAATACAGATTGAGATGCAATACTTTGCAAGCATGAAAGCTAATACTAAATTCTTACTTCTGTGGAAGTTACATGCCAGGCTAAAAACAGAATAGATAATTGAAGAATTATTGTGTACTTCAGTGACACATGAAGAGGATTACGAGAACCCACTGATTTTATTATTGAGTTGAATTGTAAAACATATCCTAGTAAAGCTTTTTTATTTAGCTCATACACTCAATTTGAAAGAGGCCAAAAGCCTTCCAGCAAGTGAAACGCAAGGAACCCAAATGCAGCCATATGACAGATGACACTCCTGATCTCCTCCTCACTTGCTTTTTAAATGATTAAGTAACACTAAGGAGATTATTGGATCCGAGAGCCATAGTAAAACAGCAGGGGTTAAAGTATCCAATCTTAAATATATGGACACAGCAAATGCACTTGACCCATGTTGAGCTTTTCTATTTAGGTTTAAAATTCCTCTATAGGTAGGTGTAAAAATCCATCATAATTAACTGCTCAGTACGATGTTGGTAGCAGGAGAAATATTTCAGAAAAATGCATATTTCATTAATATTAAATAATCTGCAGAATTCTATAAAACAGTGGTGCAGAAGCATGTTTGGTCGAAGGACCCCTTTTTCAAATGGTTTAATAATCAGAGCCACCAGCTATTATAGTACTACATAATATCATAAATTGAAAATGCTTCATGTAATGAGTATTTTAATAATTTTGAGAAACAATTTTTTTTACATATATTATGAGATGGGAGTGGCTTTTACTCACTGCAGGCTGGTTACACTTGATACAATGTTTGCTGAACTCTGTATCTGCTTCGAGATTCACACCATATCCACCTCTAGCTGCTGGTAATGTGAATTTTCTTGACCATGGCATCCCTGACCAAAGTATCTGATGCCATTGTCTATGTCCTCTAATTGACTCGGGAAGAGCATTCAAATCATTTCACAGATCATAGTTTGAGAACCACTGTTCTAAATGAATTAATAAAAGACAACTTCTCTGCCATTAGCACAATTTCTGTCCAGAACCCAACATATTTAAACTAATTCATTCACCACTTTAGGAAGTAACAGACAATTTAGTGACATCAACAAATGTTAATAAGATTGGAAAAATATAAGTCATACACAAAGCATTTAAAATTGCTCATATTATTTTCGACTTAGATTATACATTTTAATTATTTAGTTATCTTTGTCACAAAGATCACTTTATTGATCTAATACTTCATAAGCTAACTTTTCACCAGAAACCACAATGTCTGCTATGATTATGAAAGCTTCAATCACTTGTTTTATTTTCCACTTGAGCATGGGTGAGGTGCAAATATGGCACAAGCCAACCCCTCTTCAACTTCGCACTGGGAAGCCTATAGTTGCATTTCTAACTGCCAGCCTCAGGGCTTCCTGTTTGATGACTTCCCCTTTGGTTAACTGTTGACATGTCTTCCAGTCTATAGAACAAATATATAACAGAAGTCTCAATACGATTATTTTTGAGGTACTCTTCCATTCGAGTGATTTTTAGACAGGTACAAAGGAAATCAAGATTCTAAGACTGCGTTTCCCAAACTACAGGCCACAACCATCGGTGGGATGATAGGATGAGCAATTGAGATTGGAAGCTCTAAAGTGGTACTTTGAATATGAAGTTAAAAACTTTTCCTGCTGCTTGGTGTACATTTAAGATCACAAACTAGCTATAGATGATAGAGACTTTCTTACCAAACGCTATCTGTAACAAAATGAACCTGACACACAGTCATTGCTGCACCTATAGTCCTGCAAAATATTGACCATTATTTGGGCTAAATTTAACATTGTGTTTGTGACAATGATGTGATGCTGGCCTAGCTGTTTGATCTACTCCTTTCAGGGGTTTCATTACTAGTGTGCAATGGACAGCATCCTTAGTGTACAGAATGCTGGAACAGGAGAGATTCTGACCACCAAAACCGCACCCCCCTCCCAGCCTGCACAAAGGTGCTGGAGGGTGTGGACAGCCTTTGCTGATTATAACGTATGAGGCAATCTGACGCTGTGATGTGGACTATTGCCTTCAATATGGTCTTCATATCTGCTGAGGAAGTATTTATGTTAGCACCCATAATGTAAGAACTTGATGTGGTCATGTGGTACTGAAAGGTTCAATAGAGGTTTCTTACAGGTCCTGTTTGGTAACAATATCAGTCAAATGCATTTTGGTCTCTGCACTAGTACTATGATATTCCGTTGCAAACAGCATGCTTGCCCGCATCATGTTTCAAGTGGCCCAAGTTAAGATGGAGACTGGGATCTTTATGCCTTTGGGTCACAGCTTATGATATCATGGTCACGTCTCTTAAAGGCATACTGCATACTGACTATGAGACATAACACAATAGTGGTGCCAGTAAGAGGCCCATAAGTGACATAAATTGGTCATTTCAATTGCTCAATAGGTTGAGATAAAGGGTAATGGGCACAGTACTGCTGCCATAGCACCTGATAGTATGACCAACTCTTATCTGTCAGCAGGCTTCTGGAAGTTAAAGGTCATAAATTTCCACCAAGCATTACATGCAGCCAGTTTCTCACTTCAGTATGACACTGGGCTTGTTTGTGTTTATTCCTTATTTTGAGAGCAGGGCATGCAAAATTGATTGAACTATTCCAAAAATTGTTCTGCACACATGTCTGATAACGGCATTAAGCCTATTACCAATGTAATTTTCCAGGTCCTTATGGTATCATGTGGCAGTAATGATTATTTGATTCTAGCTTCCAGGGAAATGATTCTCTTCTCAAAATGGTTGAGGTCCCTGGTGTCAGGTACCTGTCCATCCAGCTGGACCCCTTTTGCCTTCTTGTGGGCTGTCTTCTTCTAAAATGAATGATAGAGAGATGAAATTGAATGGTGTAGCTGTTAGTGCTGGTGCAGTCATTTGAAAGGGGGTGAAGTCTCCTGGGTGAGTGATTAAGCAATGTGGAGGCTATGTAGTGTTGGTGGTATGGGAGGTTTGTGGGGGAATGCACAGAAACATGAACAAGAGAGGAAAGATGTTTCAGGCAAAAGTAAATGTGGCAGAGTATGAGCCTTGGTGGGAGGTGGATGCAGCAACAGATAGTGTGAGATAGCAGAGAGAAGTGTTATTAATAGGGTCATATAACACAAGAGCAAGGGAATGATGTTGAATTTTATAAGACACTTACTGGAACTCAACTGAAGTATTATGTTCAGTTCTAGGTGCCACATTATAGGAAGGATGTGAATGCATTGAAGAAAGCGCGGAAGCAAATTACAAGAATGTTTCCACGGATGAGGGACTTTAGTTATGAAGATAGATTGAATAATTTGGAACAGTTTTTCTTGAAGAGAAGAGGCTGAAAGGAGACCTGATAGAGGTCTTCATAATCGTGAGTGAGACTATCTGTTCCCACTTATAAAAGTAACAAGAGCAAGATGGCACAGATTTAAAATAATGTACAGAAGAAGTCAGGATGAAGTAAGGAAAGAGATTTCACGCACTGTGTAATTAGGGCCTGGAGGTGTGGTGGAGGCAGGTTAAATTAATGCAGTGAACAAGATGTTGGATGATTATTTGTATACAAATGGTGTACAAGGGTATGGGGAAAAACCAGACTTTTGGCACTATATAATGAAGTTCATTTGAAGAGCCAATGCAGGCATGACGGAGTGACCTCCTTCTACATTGTAACACTTCTGTGATTTTAGCCCAGCAGAACAGAGAAAGCACAGAATTTCTTGTGCCACTGCTAACTGTTCTGCTTGACAGTATAGGCTGCAGTGATCCAGGTGGCAATCTGAGATCAGGCTGTCAGGATCTGGTGCCGTTCCCTCCTTTGGGATGCAGACACCCCCCTTCCAGACTACCCAATCCACCAGTCAGTTCAGGTCCCTGTCGGAGAATCACTGCACCATTCTCCCTTTCTCTGACATCACTAAGCATGGCAGTTTCAGGGAAAGCCACTGCTTGTCCGGGTGCACAGCAACCTTTTGAAGGTGGTGCACTGCCAGAGATTTGTTGGTATCCACTGAGTGATGGGTTGTTCTGGGAACCATGTGCTAAGATGGGGCTAGAATTAGAAAAGAGCGGTACATGAAGCAGTTTGGTAGTTAATGATATGGATTTGGTAGGATTTGGCAAGTGACTCCGCTAGGCCTTACAGCAACAAACCTTCAAAGAATCCAGTGAAACTGACATTTATGCAAAAAAAACTTTGAACTCAGCCCAGTTCAGCAGTTGCTGTAGTCAGACTTAAGTATGATCTGATTTGTACTTCTTGGATTTTAGTGTCATTGTTGGATAAATAATCGTTAGCCAGGACACTAAAAAAATTCTGCTTTGCATAGTACCATGGAATATTTAATGTTTACCAGTCAGGATAGCAGCTTAATGTGTAATCTAAAAGGCACTTACTTTCAACATCGCAACATGCCTTTAGTGCTGAACTGAAGTGTCAGACTGGATTATGAACCCATGACACTCTAACCCAGAGGCATGAGTGCTCAGACTGAACCAAGGCTGACATCTTACTCTATGCTTGTCAATCAAATTGATTAAGGTTTGTGGCATCGTACCTAATTTTTCATTTATGTTCCTTTATTTAAAGTCTTTAACTGAGCAAATTGGAAGCATTTGTACTAATTTCATAAATTCTATTAGGAATCTGGATTGTATCAGTCTGTTCCACTGTCCTCTTCACCTCACTCTGCAGATGCTTTGCCTTGCTTGGTATTTACCCCATTTGATATATGTTATATGGTTAAAGAGTAGTTTACTTGTTCCTCATGAATTCTCTTCTTTCATTTTCTATCACAATTAAGATACTTCATATCATTTCAATCAACTAGCTACAGTTTTCCTAATTTTTTTTCTCCTTTAAACTGCTTCACCTATGATAACCATGAAACTAGTTCAATCCACAATCCAACTTTTTTATTCAGGTTGTTGTTTTCACGAACAATTGTTGAAAAATTGTAAGGTTACATGCAGCCAGCACCTTCACTACTTGGTTTGATTGAAGGTATTTCATTTCTCCTCTTCTTCGCCTTCTTAGATTATGGAATCAATGAACACTTACTTCAATGTTTGATGTATTCTGAGATGACTGATAAATCCAATGCATGATTTGCAAACTCTGACACTATTGAATCAGATAATGCTTGGAGGTTCAGGCAAATGAGTTGTTGGGAGGCTTGTGAATTCTCTGTGATATCTCAACTTCATCTCTACATATTTCTGACAATGTCTGTCAATAGATATGGTGCCTTCCCCCAGATGAACCTTAACTACTTTGGTCAGTCACAAGTCAGGAACTCCTGTAAGTTAACCAGAACTTGTAAAACTACATTCTTCAATAGGATGTGTGTCACTGGCAAAGCATCCCTTAATGTTCATTGACAGACTGGCTTGGAAGATCCCTTCAGAAAACAATTACAAGTTAACCACATTGCAATGGATCTGGATCACATGTAGACCAGATCAGGTGGGGGTGGCAGATTTCCTTCCCTAAAGACATTAGAGAATTAAATTGGTTTTTATAATAATAAACAATAGTTTAACGGTTACAGATACTGAAACTAGTTTTCAATTCCAAATTTTATTAATTGAATGGTCAGAGCCTCTGGATGACGAACACACCATTTTCCTGGGTATGCTTTGAGGATATCCCTAAAGCATTCTTATTGTCCCATAAAACATTAACTCTGCTTTCTCTGCACAGATGCTACTGATTTGCTGAGTTTTATCAGCATTTTCTGTTTTTGTTCTGGGTACTGTCTTTCTGAAACTCTCCTCTTACCTAAGGTGTGGTTAAATTACCACCAGTCATTATGATCTAATGAGACAGCAGCTCAGTGGTCTGACAGGAAATGATGACTTTGCCTTTTTTAATGGTGTATTTCTTCAGTTTTGTTTGAAACTGACCATATTTCTTTGTAATCTTGTTGGCATTGCTTTATTAATGGGAAGCTCCAACTGTGTTCTAAGGGTATAATTTTAGTGCATTCCCACAATTTTCATTGGCCTACTTAAAATAGTTTTGACTTCTTGCACATTTTGACCAGATCATCACTAATATAGTCAAGGGACCATGGACTCAAAATTGGACATTGACCCATAGCCAGAGAAATTGGGCTAGACAGAAAATTGCCCTTCTTCAGACATATGCCCGAAACGTCGATTCTCCTGCTCCTTGGATGCTGCCTGACCTGCTGCGCTTTTCCAGCAACACATTTTTCAGCTCTGATCTCCAGCATCTACAGTCCTCACTTTCTCCTAGACAGAAAATTGGCCAAACTAAATTGAACAGCAGGTAACAACTACAGGGAACAGTGGAAACCAAGATGTGGTTTCAAGGGGAACCAATTACAACCAGCTCAAGTATTGGAGTGGTATCGGTCAGCGGTTCTGGCATCTTGACAGCCTGAGTATGTGCATTTTACACCTTCTTCCCAGTAAAGGGTTTTGACATGATCCCATTGGATGACTTGAACTCAGCTCATGACCCCAGTGGTCAAAGGCTATTCTGGGTGGTGAGGGTGAGGAGGGACAAAAATGCGCATGTCTGGAAGCCAGCCCCTCAATGAAAACTCAGTGAAGACTCAGCAAAGACTTATAGGGAAGGCCTGCAACAAGACTTGTGTCAGAAGACCATGAAGTAACCCAAGAAGACCCAGGAGGAGATCTTGCCCTGACCTATGAGACCCACCTTCATGGAATAAAGCTCGACCTACATCAGAGATGAAAGAGATTCCAATGGCCCTGCTCAAACACATGGATCATTGCGAGTAATATCGTTTCTCAGACAAATACAGCTAGCTAGAGAGTAAATATTGTGAGAATTTGGGAAATGATCACATAAGAAATATTTTGTTTATAAAATTGAGTTGAACTGCTAACCAAATTCTGTGTCCATTTGACACCTTCACCAACAATAGCGATAGGGTAAAGCGTATTTGATACACAAATTGGTTGAAGTGTCCAAAGTACAGACAAATCTGTACGTTGAAATCCATCTGTCATTTCTCAATCATTTACATAACCAGTTCAGGTATAATATTTGATATACTCAGTAAACTCTGTATATACTAATAGTTCAAAAATAAGGGCTCTTCCATTTAGGGAGAGAAATTTCTTTGCTTAAAGTGTCACTGATCTTTGAAATTCGCAATCCCAAATAACAGCAGAGGCCTGATTATTGAATATATTCAAGGCTGATCCAGGTTTTTGATCTAACAGAGTCCAAGGTTATGAGAGACATCCAAGAGAGTTGATTCCATAATATAATCAGCAATAGTCTGACTGACTAACAGGGGTCAAGGGTCCTGATGGCTAATTCCTATATTTTTAGAAATTCTTATTTCTTATATCTTTGCTTTATGAAATCAGAATTTGGTAAATTAAAAGCTATAACTGTTTGCTTACCATACATTTCAAAAAACTTAGAAGGACTTTACTACAAAACAGAATTTTCATTAACAATTTCAAATAATAATGATTTTCAAAAAAAATCCACTTAACATAATTTTTTATTCATCCTCACTGGTTGTATTATTTCCTTGCTACAAACCTGAAGTCAACTGGAAACAAAAGGTCCACATAATCTGCTTTAGATTTGTATTTCAACACCATTGAGAATGTAGGGTTAAGCATTAGAATCTATTTTACTGTCTGCTTTTATGTAGTGGACCATATTAGTCATATATAAAGTACAGGCACTAAGAAGGCCTTTTGTCAGACCAATTTGTTTTATTGCTCACATGGGAGCTTTTAAATTGAAGAGTTTTCTTTCTGTGAGGTAAGTGTATTTATGAAGTAAGGACTGTCTTACAGCTGCTTCTTCTCAGGTCCTTGGTGATTTAATAGAAACATATTTGATCTGAATGACCAGAAGAGATTTTACAAGTAAAGCACCTTTCAAAGTGTGCTTATTATGACAGAATTGGGCAGCCATGATGAACAGATCTATGCGGCTTAATTTACAGAATTAGACAACAGTTAAATAAAATAATTGAACACAACAGTCTTAATCGCTGAGGAGTGTCCTTATAGAAATTTACAAAATTATGAGGGGCATTGATAGGATAAATAGACAAAGTCTTTTCCCTGGGGTCGAGGAGTCCAAAACTAGAGGGCATTGGTTTAGGGTGAGAGGGGAAAGATATAAAAGAGACCTAAGGGGCAACTTTTTCACACAGAGGGTGGTATATGTATGGAATGAGCTGCCAGAGAATGGGGTGGAGGCTGGTACATTTAAGAGGCATTTGGATGGGTATATGAATAGGAAGGGTTTGGAGGGATATGGGCCGGGTGCTGGCAGGTGGGACTAGATTGGGTTGGGATATCTGGTCGGCATGGACAGATTGGCATGCTGTACATCTCTATGACTCTATGACTCTATGTACGAGATCCTGAATTTCTTGGAGAGCTACTTCAGTTATTAATTATTATGCTTCTAACAACTCTTTAGTCACAGATCTGGAAATGTATTTGGCCTTGCCAACCAGGTGAAATCTGTGCTAAATGGTGCTAGACACAAATTAAACAACAGTCTGTTGAAGTTTCTAGAACTTTTTGTGCTGCTAACCCAAAATAATAGTAGAAATGCTAATTATGGTCCTTCATTAATGACAAGACTGCTTAAAACGAAACACTTATACTGTTTATTTTTTATTACAAAAATCAGAAATTGCTGTAAAAACTCAGCAGGACTGGCAGCATCTGTGGAGAAAGAGCAGAGTTGAGGCTTCTTCAGAACTGATAATAGCTTGGAAAAGTTTGGTACCTGTGCTGGAGAAGGGGTAAGGAGAGGGGGGAACAGTAAACGTTAGGTGGAGATGGCACACAAGGAGAGAGAAAAACAGTTGGTCAAACAAAGGGGTGGGAGGAGGTTAGCCTGGGAGACTGAATAGTTGCTAATAGGGACAGTTAGTGGCTGACATTTGGTTGTTTGGGGTACTGGCCCATTGATGACAAGACCTGACATGTGCAGCTTAGGGTAAGGAGATGGGAGAAGGTCCTCAAGCACTAAAATTGTTGAATTTGATATTGAGCCCAGAAGGCTACACAGTTCCCAAAAGAAAAATAAGGTGTAGTTCTGCACTGAGCTTCACTGGAGCGCTGGAGCTAGCCTGAGACAGAGAGGAGAGAACTCTGCTTTCTCTCCACAGATGCTGCTAGACTTGATGAGTTTTTTCAGTAATTTCTGATTTTGTTTCTGATTTCCAGTATCCACAGTTCTTTCTTTGTTTTATTTAATTTTTACTTTTCAATAGTTCAAATTTAATGGCTTATAATTAATAGATAGGGCTCTAAAGGGTTACAAGGTAGCCAGGAAGGAACTGAAGAATAGACTTAGGAGAGCTAGAAGGAGGCATGAAAAAGCTTTGCTGAGTAGGAATAAGGAAAACCACAAGGCATTCTATACTTATGTGAGGAACAAGAGGATGGCCAGAGTGAGAGTAGGGCCAATCAGGGATAGTGGAAGGGACTTGTGCTTGGAGTTGTAAGAGGTAGAGGAAGTCCTTAATGAATACTTTGCGTCAGTATTGACTACCGAGAGATACTGGAATTTGTGAGGATAGTGTGAAACGGGCTGATACATTCGAATGGTTGATGTTAAGAAGGAGGATGTGCTGGAAATTTTGAAAAACATGAGGATAGATAAAGCCCCTGGGACATATGGGATGCATCCAAGGTTATTAAGTGAAGGGAAAGAAGAGATTGCTGTGCCATTGGCGATGACCTTTGCATCCTCACTGTTCACTGGAGTAGAGCCAGATGATTGAAGGGTGGCAAATGTTATTCCCTTGTTCAAGAAAGGGAATAGGGATAACCCTGGGAATTACAGATCAGTCAGTCTTACGATGGTGGTGGGCAAATTATTGGAGAAGATTCTGACAGACAGGATTTATGATTATTTGGAAAAGCATAATTTGATTAGAGATAGTCAGCATGGCTTTGTGAGGGACAGGTCATGCCTCACAAGCCTTATTGAATTCTTTGAGGATGTGACAAAACACTGTGATGAAGCTAGAGTAGTGGATGTGGTGTACATGGATTTTAGCCAGGCGTTTGAAAAGGTTCCCCATGGTAGGCTCATTCAGAAAGTAAGGAGGCATGGGATACAGGAAAATTTGGCTATCTGGATATAGATTTGGCTGGCCCATAGAAGACAGAGGGTGGTGGTAGATGGGAAGTATTCAGCCTGGAGCTCGATGACCAGCGGCGTTCCGTAGGGATCTGTTCTGGAATTTCTGATCTTTGTGATTTTTATAAATGTCTTGGATGAGGAAGTGGAAGGGTGGGTTAGTAAGTTTGCCAATGACATGAAGATTGGTGGAGTTGTGGAGAGTGTGGATGGCTGTTGTAAGTTGCAACAGGACATTGACCAGATGCACAGCTGGGCTGAGAAGTGGCAGATGGAGTTCAATCTGGAAACAGGTGAAGTTATTCATTTTGGAAGATCAAATTTAAATGCAGATTAAAGGCAGGATTCTTCACAGTGTGGAGGAACAGAAGAATCTTGGGGTCGATAGATCCCTCAAAGTTGCCACACAAGTTGACAGGATTATTAAGAAGGCGTATGGTGTGCTGGCTTTCATTAGCAGGGATATTAAGTTTAAGAGCTGTGAGGTTACACTGCAGCTCTATAGAGCCCTGGTTAGTTCACACTAAGAATATTGTGTTCAGTTCTGGTCACCTCATTATAGGAAGGATGTGGAAGCTTGAGAGAGAGTGCAGAGGAGATTTACCGGGATACCTCTTGGACTGGAGAGCATATCTTATGAAGAAAGGTTGAGGAGTTAGGGCTTTTCTCACTGGACCAAAGAAGGATGAGAGGTGACTTGATAGAGGTGTACAAGATAATGAGAGGCATAGTGGTGGGTGCATGGAATGCACTGCCAGTAGTGGTAGTAGAGTCAGATACATTAGGGACATTTAAGCCATTCTTGGATAGGTGCATGGATGGTAGTAAAATGAAGGGTATGTAGGTTAGTTTGATCTTAAAGTTGGATAAAAGGTTGGCACAACATCCAGGATCAAAGGACTTGTACTGTGCTGTACTGTTCTATATATAAGTTCCATGTTCTAATAATTTCAAAATTCAAAATCCTCCAACCATAAAATATACAAAGTGAGAAAGGAAGAGTAAACTAATCACTGTTATTTTAAATTTATAAATATTTTCTCAGAATTGCGTCAGGAAAAGAAAAATAATAAGTTATTATATTAGGCATTTGATCATGAATTGTGATTAAAGTAGTCTTTTGTGATCTCTTCCTTTGTTCCAAGTAGGATTGGCTTACACTGTATGGAAATATGGGTCCCTAATAAGTAAAGCAAAGCTTCAAAAGTGATCAATAATAACAGTATGTTATGCATTGGTTTGAAAACCTCAAGCATGGAGTAAATTGCTTCTATTTATTGTCAAATGGAGGATGTGGTGTGATTAGTATTTGCAAGAGGGACATTGTCTATCTTTCTTCCCTTCATTAAATAGAGAAGCATGGCTAAAATCTAATATGAGTTAGTCTGTCAATCACTCTCACAGTTGGAAACTCAGCATCAGGAATGCAAGGACCTTTTAATCCACTAGCTAATCAGTTCATAGCAGCACCATATGGCGCAAGCCAATTCCACACAACAGTGTGTACAATACTACTTATACCAGCATGTCAGATTCTCAGGTACTTACCCACCAGTCAAGGTTTTTGTTAAAAAGGATCAACCTACACTCAGTGCATTGAGTGAATTGATTATCTCAGAGCATGTAAGTGTCAACTAATAATTTTTAATCATTTCCACTCATTTGGGAGCATCAAAGGCTGCTATCAGTGGGCTGACTTCTTGCCTTCACCCTGAGGCTTTCTCCTCTGGGTAGTGTGGACATTGATTGAAAACTAACAGTAGGTGGGCCTGTAATATGAAGTGATCTATAGCAATGGTTGTAGTTATCTTCAGCTTCAAATAGTATAGTCATCTTTCTTTAATTTAATTCCATTACAGCCTTATTCACCTTGATAGTGTAATACAAATATATTAAGGGAAGAAGGTGGAGGGATTCTTTTTTAAAGCAGTATTTATTGTAGCTTTAACATTTTACCAAAAAGCTAAAGGAGTGATCTTTCCCAGATATTTTAGGAGCTGAAAGGCTAAGATGGTGTTGTAAGTTGCCATGCCAGTTTACCCTGCTTTATGTGCAATACACCATCTGAGTAAAGCAATTCAAATGGGCATTGCAAATTGGTGCCAAGAAGATTGTTAAAGAATTGATTAACAAATAAATCATCTTCCAACATTCATTATAGGAATTGAGTACCATTTTGGACGTGAAAATTTCAATTTCAAAATCTGTCCACTACAAAAAACTTGTTCATATCCTTTTGCAGTTCTGCATTATTCCCCTCACAGTTCACAATGCTACCATATTTCATACCATTTGCGACCATGAAATTGTTTAATGCATATCCTGACCTAGATCATTAGTTTATACAAGGAAAAGCAGAAGCCCCAATACTGGTGAACTCCACTACAAACTTTCCTTCAATCCCATAAATTAGCCATTATTTACTGTTTTCTATTACATACACAATTTTGTATCCACATTTCCGTTGCCAATTTCATTCCATGAGTTATTACTTTTCTTATGAGTCTTTTGTGAGGCATTGTATTGAAAGCCTTCTGTAAGTCCACTAACACCACATCAGCAGCATGACCCTCATTGACCCTTTATGTCACCTCTTCAAAAATCTCCAGCAAGTCAGTCAAATATGATTTCACCTTTAAAAATCCATGTTGTTTTTTTTCTAAATAACACACCATTTTCCATGTGAGTGAGTTTGAGGTTCTATAACATTTACCTGGGAGTCAGAGAGTCATTGGACCTGGGGGAGAGCAGCTTATTCTATACTGAATAATTGTCTCTCGAATCTTCTCCCTCCCCCGAAGTTAAACTGACTGGTCTGTAATTGCTGAGCTTATCCTTACAATCTTTGGGTATTGATACCCCATCTAATACTTTCTCCTTATCAACTTTGAACTCTTCTAGGGACGAAGTTAGGTGCTATCTATCTCTTTAGCAATGATAATTGCAAAGTAATGAATTAACACCTCAGCCAAACTGAAGTCTATATCTTAAAACTATTTGCCTTGCATTAACTTTATCTACTTTGGATTTGTTAAATTATTGTATTACAATTCTCCTGAGTTTTCCTTATTTCTTGTGTTCGCAGTTAAATTCAAGTACAACTACCTATTTAAAAAAAAGTTTTCTAATTTACAGCAATTTCAAGATTGTTCCTATTGGCAGTTCATTAACAAGCAATGACTTTATGGATTTTTTATGATGTCACTCTTGTCTGCTTCACTCCCTTTTTGTTAGTGGGGGCTGGTTCTGAGCAGTTGAACTATGTGCCTCTCCAACTCTTAGATAAGTGGTTTGGCCATTACTTATGGTGCTTCTTGCAAGTCTGATGCTTCTTCAACTTCCAGGTGTGTGGCATAGGCCTCAAGACTTGCTCACAATTTAAAACCCCCCACTCTAAGCTGCTCTCTCCCAGGTCCAATGACTCTCTAACTCCCAGGTAAATGTTATAGAACCTCAAACTCACTCACAATATATAACTTTCTGCTCTGACCTCCTCCCTCATAAAACCAATGCCTCTTTGACTTCCAGGTAAGTGGTTAGGCCTCAAAATACACCCAGAATTTATAGTTCCTGCTGCAAGCTGATCTCTCAAAGGTCCAACCCCCAGAAAAGATAACATTGAGAGTCTCTGCATGCTCCTTTTCACACTCTGACTTAAAACATCAATTTCCAAAACTGTTTAAAGGCTCAGAGATATTGAACACTGCATATCATAACATATTGAAAGCAGATGCTAAACCCACCTACTTGTTCACACCAAGGAAGGTCCCATAATCCCTTCAAAAACAAAGATAGAAACTGAAATTGAGTCCATGTACCAGTAAGGATTATTTCACAGTCATGCTGCTTACTATATGGTGTTTTCTTTGGTGCCTGTTTCCAAAACAAGTGGAAGCATTAGAATTTATGCCAACATAACGTGTTTAAGTAAGGAGTAAAACAAGAGCTATATCAAATAAACGTCTAGGTGAAAGCCAAGTTAAACTGGTGAATAGCACTATGTTCAGAAAGCTAGATGCAAGGAGTTGCTTCATGCAACTTCATGAGAGTTGGACTAAACCTGCTAGCTACATTTATAACATCCCATATTCATTATTGTTTTAACTGACTGACCTTTGGCATCATGTCAACAGACAACGTCCAAAATGCCAGAAGATATGGAATGCATCGTAATCCAACATGGATGATATTCTCATTCATGGACCTAACAAAGCATAATTTGAAGAAAAGGTAAGGGGAATTTAAGGGCAAGGGTAAGGATAAGAGAAAGTTATGGGATGCAAGTTTGACTTAATGTCAAGTATGAATTCTCAAAGCCATTGATAAATAGTCTAGCAATAGAGGCCTCAGCAGAGCTATGGAAAATTTAAGGATATTTCCACCACCTAGAATGGTAACAGAATTCAATTGGTTTATGGGAATAGTGAAAAATTCTTACCCCACTTAGCTCAAGTTAATGAATCTCTCAGGCTACTTTTGAAGCAAAATTAGGAATAATGCTAGATGGAGCATCAACAGCAATACTTTGACTGATTTAAAGAGATGCTTATAATATCCAAAGTCCTCGCACGTTACGACGTTGAGTTTCCAATTATAATAGTGATGCATCCCTCATATATAGTCTGGGAACAATATCATTTCAAAATCTGTATGATTGGATCAGTCACCTCCTCTAAAATATTTCAAGGGTTTACTGACACAAAATAAAGATATGCTATCATTGAGAAAAAGAGCACTCGCAGTGACTTGGGCATGAGAGAAATTCTCTGAATACATCTCAGAATTACAAGCTAAGATTGAACTGACCAAAAGAATTGGAAACTTTATTGAACATAAAGAAAGTCACAAAAACTCCTCCCAGAATCCAGAGATTTTGAGTGTGAATGACATAGCATTGTTTGGTTATGGCATGTTTTCCAAGAAAAGATCAGACTAATGCACAATATCTATTAACTGCTCAGAGAAGGAAGTTAAAAAAAATTATCCAAGAAATTGAGGCCTTCACAGACTAAACAATTGCCAACAATAGCAAGGAGTTGCAGGAGTTTCCTGAGACTCAACTGCATGATGAACAATAGGTACCGAATTGCATGTTCTTCCTTGCTGGCTGGTGAGAATATATCCCTAATAATCATGTCCTGAGGCAATTTTTGTTCAACGCTGTCACATCAGTGCTATTCATGATCTCAAGATCTACAAGATGTTGGTGGCCCTATCAGCTCTTGACTTGAACATCATGCAGAAAATCCACCAAGGATATCTCAATATTTTAGGCAACAGTCCAGGATGCAGCAATCTGTATAATTAGCCTGCTTTCTAATATTTTTTAATAGACATAGACAAGAGCAGAAAAACATTTCTGCCCTTCTCATTTCCAAAGGTCATTGCAATTCTTCACCCTGATCTATTTGTACTTAAAGGAATTTTTTTTCATACTTGCAACAATTATTCCCAATGGTTTGAGGACCCAGGAGTACAACTAACACTCCTTCATAAGTTGTTATAATTTTCTCAAAGAACAGATTGGAATCCTGATCATAGACATCCCTGACAATCAGCCATGATTACCATGGGGTGACCCCAATCATCGACAGTTTTTGTTTGTCTCTAACCATGTTAGTATTTATTTATCCGCATGCAGCTCTAATCTACCTATGGTGGGTGAGTGAAGGTGGGATGTGGTAATATTGACCACTAGTGCGGCACTGAGCAAGGTTCTCAGGCTAAACATTATGGCATTGATTTCTAGGACCACCTACTCCCACTACCAATTAATTTTATGTCTGGGGCCCCACTACCCACCACCATCCACCTTACTGGACTACTCTATTCTATGCCAGCACCTCCACTGAAACCTTGACAGTATCTTCAGAAAAAATGGATCCTATTATGAGGGCCTCTGAGCCTGTCGTTTCTTCCTCTCCCAACGTCCCCACCAGTACCCTTCCACTGATACTCTCATTCGTTTGGCTGAACTGGTCCTCATCCTCAATAATTTCTCCTTTGAATCCTCCCAATTCCTCCAGATGAAAGGGGTAGCCATGGGCACCCACATGGGCCCCAGCTATGCCTGTCTCTTTGTCAGTTACGTGGAACAGTCCATCTTCCGCAGTTACACCAGCACCATTCCCCACCTTTTCCTCCACTACATTGATGATTGTATCGGCACCACCTTGTGCTTCCACGAGGAGGTTGAACAGTTCATCAACTTCACCAACACATTCCAACCCAACCTTAGGTTCACCTGGACCATCTCAGACACCTCGCTCCCCTTCCTGGACCTCTCCACCTCCATCAGCGGTGACCGATTCAACACTGACACCTACAAACCCACCAACTCCCTCAGCTACCTAGACAACACCTCCTCCCACCCTACCTCCTGTAAAAATGCCATCCCTTATTCCTATTTCCTCCCCCTCTGCCACATCTGCTCCCAGGAGGACCAGTTCCACCACAGAACACACCAGATGACCTCCTTCTTTAAGGACCACAATTGCCTCTCTCATGTAGTTGATGATGTTCTCCGGCGCACCTCACCCACTTCCCGCAACTCCGCTCTCTAACCCCACTCCTCCAACTGCAACAAGGACAGAACTCCCCTGGTCCTCACCTTCCATCCATAAACATTGCATCATCCTCCGTCATTTCCGCCACCTACAAATAGACTCCACCATCACAGATATATTTCTTTCCTCACTCTTTATCCGCTTTCTGTAAAGACCATTCCCTCAGCAACTCCCTCGTCAGGTCCAAGTGCCCCATCAACCCACCCTCCCCTCCTGGCACCTTCCCCTGCCATTGTAGGAATTGCAAAACCTGCACCGACAGCTCCCACCTCACCTCCGTTCTTGCCCCAAAGCAGCCTTCCACATCCTGCAGTGCAGAGTTTTACCTGCACTTCCACACGTCATTCACTGTATCCGTTGCTCCTGATGCGGTCTCCTCTACATTGGGGAGATAGGACGCCTACTCGCAAAGCGCTTTAGAGAACATCTACGGGACACCTGCACCAACCAACCACACCACCTCGTTGCTGACCACATCAACTTCCCCTCCCGATCCGCCAAGGACATGCAGGTCCTGGGCCTCCTCCATTGTCACTACCTAACCACCCGATGCCTGGAGGAAGAAGGCCTCATTTTCCACCTTGGGACCCTCCAATCCCATGGCATCAATGTGGATTTCACCAGTTTCCACATTTCCCCTCACCCAACCTTACCCCAGTTCCAACCTTCCAGCTCAGCCCCACCATCATGACCTGTCTTACCTGTCCATCTTCCTTCCCACCTATCTGCTCCACCCTCCTCTCCCACCTATCACCATTACCCCAACCTGCATCTACCTATCGCACTCTCAGCTAGCTTCCCAGCCCCACCCCCCTCCCATTTATCTCATCACCCCCTCAGCTCATAGCCTCATTCCTGATTAAGGGCTTTTGCCTGAAACATTGATTCTCCTGCTCCTCGGATGCTGCCTGACCTGCTGTGCTTTTCCAGCACCACACTCTTGACTCCAGCATCTGCAGTCCTCACTTTCTCCCTGTCTATCCCACAGCCAACCATTGTTCTTTGCTGCACAGAAAGTCCACAGCCATTTTAATAATGAGCTGGTTATACAGCAACGAACAGTTGTACATCAAGATTCACCTGATTATACTTGATTTGATTTATTGTAGTTACGTGCACCTAAGTACAGTTAATAGCTTTGTTTGAGAGCAATACAGGCAGATCATAGTAAGCAAGGACATAGTGTTCTTAAACACAGTGAGGCACATAGGTTACACTGCATAGGAGATGTGTGAAGCAAGATCAACATTACCCAGATCAGCATTACTTGAATTTAGAAAGTTCATTCATTAATTTAGTAATGACAAGTAAGAAGCTGTTCTTGAACTTGTTGCTGCATGTGTTCAAGCTTCTATATCTTCTGCCTGATGGAGGAGGGTGGAGGACAACATCACCAGCGTGGGAAAGGTCTTTGATGATATTGGCAGCCTTTCCGTGGCAATGAGAAGTGTAAATGGAGTCCATGGATGAAAGCTTGGTTTCTGTGATGGTGTGGGCTGTGCACACAACCTGTATTTTCTTACAGTCCTGGGCAGAACAGTTGCCATACCAGGCCGTTATGCACCCAAATAGAATGCTTTCTGTGGTGCATCTGTAAAAGTTGGTGAGGGCTCTTATGGCCATGTCAAATTTCCTCAGCTGCCAGAGGAAGAAGAGGCATTGTTGTGCTTTCTTGACCATCGCATCTCCATGGGAAGTCCAGGACATGGTGACGCTCCTAAGAACTTGATGCTCTCAACATTTTCGACCTCCACTCCATTTATGTATATGGGGGTATGTTCTTTTCCTTTCCTTTTGAGTCAATGATCAGTTCTTTTGTTTTACCAACAATGAGAGAGGTTCTTACTATTGCAGCATGACCCAAGCACCCTATCTCCTTTCTGTATTCTGACTCATCGTTGTTTGATATCCATCCTACTACTGCGGTGTTGTAGGCAAACCTGTAGATGGCGCTCATTCAGAATTGGCTACACAGTCATAGGTGTACAGGGAGTACAGTAGGGTATCGAGAATGCAACCTTGAAAGGCTCTACTCTTGAGGATTATCGTGGAGGAGGTGCAGTTGTCTATCTTCTTTGATTGCAGTCTGTGGGTCAGGAAACTGAGGATCCAGTCGCACAGGATGAAGCCAAGACTCAGGTCTCAGAGTTTTGAGATCAATCTGGAGGGGATTATAGTGTTGAAGGTGGAGCTGTAGTTGATGAATAGGAGTCTAATATGGGTGTCCTTGTTGTCTAGGGATGAGTGGCAGGGCTAGGGAAATGGCGTCCGTTGTGGATCTGTTACGTCAATAGGCAAATTGCAGGGGATCAAGGCAGGTTGGGAGGCTAGAGTTGATGTCAGTCATGACAGGCTTCTCAAAGCACTTCATGATGGTGGAGGTCAGAGCCACTGGGCAATAGTCATTAGGCACATTGCATGTGCTTTCTTTGGTACTGGGATAATGGTCGTATTCTTAAAGCAGGTAGGGACTTTGGTCAATAGGAGGGAGAAGTTGAAGATGTTGGTGAATACTTATGCCACACAGGATCTGAGTGTTCGGCCAGGGACTCCTAGGCTTCACTTTCCTTGGGTTGACTCTCAGGAAGACCAATCTGACAACATCAGCGGTGACAGTGGGAACACATGTGTATGGGGCTCTCAGGGCAGGTACCACTCTGGAACTATTCAATTTATTTAAAGAAGTTTTGTTGAATAGTTTAAAGTTCTTCTGGGGTTCAATTCCAGCCTCAGGCAAATGTGTGAAGTTTGCACATTCTCCCTGTGTCTGTGTGGGTTTCTTCTTTGTGCTCCAGTTTCCTCCCACAGTCTAAAGATGTGCAGTTAGCTGGATTGGCCATTCTAAATTGCCCATAATGTCCATGGATGTGCAGGCGAATCTTGGGATATGCTGGTGTACAGTGATGCTCTTCGGAGAAGGTTATGGACTCGACGGGCCAAACGCCCTGCTTCCACACTGTAGAGATTCTATTATTCCTGATGTTGTCTGTTCTGATATTGTCCTGTAATTTATGTAACGTCTTTATGGTATGAAATATTCCTGCTGGTTCAACCACAACCCATTGACAACGTCACAAGGAAAGGCAGAATAAGTCAAAGTATTAATTGTCCCTCAAAGAAGCAATCTTCACAATGGGACAGTGACATATTTGAAAAGTACATTTAATAATATTGAGGAATCTGACAAGAAAAAATTAATAATTCTTCAGGTTTTAAAATCTGCCATCTTAACAGCTGCTAGTGGCTGACATGAAAACACAGTTGAAATTGAGTTTTAAGTGAGACTAATACTTTTGTGAATATTATAATAATTATAAATCTTAAAACATATCCTAACAGGCAAAGTTGTTAAGTGAAAATAGGATTATTAGAGGTTTTTTTTAAAGTTTACACATTGCTTCTCACTCTATATACTGATTCTATGGTCATTGAAGCATATTTAAACATGTAACATCTCTGCATGGATTAAACCACACATTCTGCTTTTTAAAATATTCTGCAATGAACTCTGACAGAACCAAAATCCTTTGTGTTTGATCATAAATTTGCTTAGTTTAAATGCTGAAATCACAAACACCTAAGTATCCTTACATTCTGTATTTATTATTATAGCAATGAAGTGAGTAGTGTACTTTTGACCTTAGATTGATACCAGAAAAAGTCAGGCATAAATCAATATGAAATTGTGCATCTGGTGGAATTATGATAATCTAATGCAGGTTAACAAGTGCTTTCAGTTTTTTTTCAACAACGATACCAAATCATCTGGCGTCTGACCTTTAACCTGTGATCTTGCTGTCATTTATCCCCAGGGAGTTTATATGGCCAAAGAATTTTGTAAACCAGTTGTAATATATTTTAAAGGGCAATAGCTAAAACATTTATTTGGTACAGGCCACAAAAACTGAATGAATATCTTAATTCCTCTTATTCCTTTATAATGTCATCATTGGTGAAACCTTGCTTATTTTAAACCAAGTCATGGAGGCTAATTAGTGAGCTTCTATGTGGCATTACATGATAACCTTTCAATGAAGAATAATGAGCTTTGTTAACAAAAGTAATCTTGTGAATGCCTGTGACATTCAATGACATAGCTCATGCAGTTCCAGCTATTCATTTCATATTATTCAATCCTTATTTAACTCTCGGAATTTTAGCATAATAATTACCGACAATAATATTTCAAATATGTTTGATCGTCCCCAAACTTAGTAGGGTAGAAACTTACTTAAGAGTGGTATGGACAAACAGGTGACAGTAAATTGGTAGCCCATTTTACACTCCACTTGAAACAAACTGCTGATTCCCAACATTGTTTTGTGTTTTTGCACAGGATGAATGTATATCCCAATGAATGTATCATGCACTGAAGTGATTTGTATAGATTTACTAATCCATGTTAATCAAATGACATAAAAGGATCAAGGATTGTTATGTACAGGAGTATAAAAGGTAACAATGATATCCTTTAAGATATCAGTTAATAGCTGACATCTTCATTTTGATTAATTCTTAATGCAGAACTTGTTATTGAAGCAGCACAAACTAACTGCTATTATTATGAATAAAGTTTGTCATAAAAATATTCAGTTAAAAGCCAATTTTAAAAGATTATTTACTATTTTACTGCGCTGCGAGAGAAGTGCTTCCTCTTGGTATATGAAAGTGTCTATAGAGACAGCAGATTCATTTCAACTCCAGCTAATTTAAGAGAATAAACATGTGTTTCTTTGGATTCTCTGTTATTCAGTGTAATAATGTTCATTAGACTGTTGTTAGAGAATTTAAAAATCAATTACTTCACAATTGCATTGTGTGAATATTAACATATGAACATTTAATATGTGTGTTTGACATTTGATTTTGCTATTCCAATGGAAGTACTGACTTGTTAAAATGAAATTTAGAGTAAATAGATTAAACCCTCTGTTAAAATATAAGTTAATTCATTAAACACTCATATGCTAATAGATACACAGTATAATTTCCTTATTTCAGAGAAACCTTTTAATTTTAACATTTGAAAAATATTAATGTGGATTTAATATTGAGACAGATGTACATTAACAGGAGTAGGCTATTCAGCCCTTTGAGTATATTCTACCAATTTGTTAGATCATGCATGACTTTTATTTCACTCACTTCACTCAACATATTATGACAAAAGGGAGGCGGAATTATGACAAAAGCTTACTATTCTCAGCTTTGTAAATTGTAGTTATTCCATATCCCCAGCATTGTAAGGACAGCAATTCAGATTTCCACAACCTTTCCTGTGGGAAAAAATAGTGCTTTTTAATTTTTACAATACATTATACCGCGGATGCCTGGAATCTAAAATAAAAACAGAAAATGCTGGAAATTATCAACAGGTAAGGCAGTATCTGTGGAGAATGAAACAGAATTAATAGGAGGAATTTTCCTGGGTAAAGAAAGTTTTCTTTCCATGCCTATTATTCAGAAAGTAAGGAGACATGGGATGCAGGGAAACCTGTCTGTCTTGATACAGAATTAGCTGGCCCATAGAAGACAGAGGGTGGTGGTAAATTGAAAGTATTCAGCCTGGCGCTTGGTGACCAGTGGTGTTCTGCAGAGATTGGTTCTAGAACCTCTGCTCTTTGTGATTGCTATGAATGGCTTGGAAGAGGAACTGGAAGGGTGGGTTAGTAAGTTTGCCAATGACTCAAAGATTGGTGGAGTTGTGGATAGTGTGAATGGCTGTCGTAGGTTGCAACAAGACATTGACAGGATGCAGAACCCGGCTGATAATTGGCAGATGGAGTTCAACCTGGAAAAATGTGAAAGTTGAATTGGAATCAAAATACAACGTTAAAGGCAGGATTCTTGGCAGTGTGGAGAAACAGAAGGATCTTGGGGTCCTTGTCCATAGATCCCTCAATGTTGCCACTCACGCTGATAAGGTTGTTAAGAAGGCATATGGTGTGTTGGCTTTCATTAACAGGGGACTGAATTTAAGAGCCATGAGGTTATTCTGCAGCTCTATAGAGCCCTGGTTAGACCACACTTGGAATATTGTGTTCAGTTCTGGTTGCCTCATTATAGGAAAGATATGGAAGCTTTAGAGGTGATGCAGAGGAGATTTATCAGGATGCTGCCTTGACTGGAAGGCATGTCTTACGAAGAAAGGTTGAGGGATCTAGGGATTTTCTAATTGGAGTGAAGAAGGATGAGAGGTGACTTGATAGAGGTGTTCAAGATGATGAGAGGCATAGATAGAGTCAATAGCCAGAGATATTTTCCCAGGGCGGAAATGACTATCATGAGGGGACATAATTTTAAAGTGATAGGAGCAAGGTTTAGGGGAGATGTCAGAGGTAGGTTCTTTACACAGAGAGTGGTGGGTGCGTGGAATACACTGCCAGCAGTGATAGTGGAGTCAGATACATTAGGGACATTTAAGCGACTCATGGATAGGCACATGGAAGTTAGTACAATAAAGGGTATGTAAGTTACTCTGATCTTAGAGTAGGATAAAAGGCCAGCACAACATCTAGGGCTGAAGGGCCTGTACTCTGCTGAACTGTACCATTCTATGTTCTACTATGACCAAGTTTGAAGGAGTACACAGTCTATTTCTAGTCCTATAGGTCCTCTGATCACAACATATTTTTAAGTCCTTTACCTAGTTCCTGATGCAGGCAGTTATATACTTTATGTCTGTTAGCTTTAGGATAAAAGATCCATCAACCAGGTCTCTTTAATCAGCAACTGTTATTGATTTCTTATATTAAGAAGACTTATTCAATGAAGATGCAAGGCTGACTATCACGTGGCTTGAAATATGCAAGTAAAGGTATTGTGGAATATTTAAGCTTCTTAAAAGCCCAGCACATCTAGGTCAAAGCAGTTGGATGAAGAATGGTATTCTGATGCAGAGTGGAAAGACTGTTAATTGGTGCCAAGTGGGATAAGACTTGTAGATTTTAAGGGTAAATCTTGTTTAAAATCTAGGACTGCTTGCCTGCAATTTAGTATTTTACTTACAGTTACAGTTTTAAGCCTAAAGTCTCTTAGAGGCAATGGGGCAGGGCCAGGCAAACAAATCAAAGCCTCTGCTGCATAGCAGGTGAGATCAACCAATTAAGTAACCGGCTTAACTCACATATGTAACTGCCTGATAGAAAAGTGATCTGAGTGTTCTCAATACAAGTAGGAGTAACCTAGTGGAATCATACGATGCAATAGTAATGCCCCTATCTCTGAGCTACAGAGGCCTGAGTTCAAGTTCCATTGCTCCAGGGGGATGTGATAACTTCTCTAAACATAATGCAGAGTGGAAACATTAACTGTTTTTGAGAATTTGAAAGAGATGTTTTTTTCCCATTTCTTTGCAAATCTGCATGAGAGGGGTGAGTGTTGAAAACATCAGTGACATCACAGGGAAAATATAAGCTCATCATGTGAGACTGAGGCATTGCAAGAAGAGTGGTACCCTTGACAAGTAAGACAATGTGAGCATTGTCCAGTCTTTCAAGCAAAATTTGGCCTTTAGTTTCCCTGAAAAGTTCTTAAAATTTAATGAAAACAGTAAAATGCCTACTTTATATTTAATAGGTAGGATTTTCCAAGGAGTGGCGATCTTACACTGATTGCCACTCCTGTCCTTTCTTATAAAAGAAGTGAGCCCTGCATTTCTGGGAGGAGATTCCAATCAGGACTCTCTCAGAAATGCAGAGTTGCATTTCCATTCTGACAGTTCTTTCATTGTGTAGAATTGTCATTTTCTCTTTTTATAGCAGTCAACTGCTGTACTCTGAAATTTAAAGGTCAAAACAGCCTCTTTGACAGTTGCTGTCAATTTGTAAGTACATAAGGTGGCTGGGATTTAAGGGTGCTGGGAGGGTAGGATGTCAGGTAAACAGGGTGCCAGCTGGGGTAGGGTTATAGTACCAGGTGTGAAAGTGTTATAGTGCCAGGTGCGTAGAGTGCGAGGTAGAAAGGCAACTGATGCAGTTTTTGGTGTAGGTTGGGATGGGGAGGATAAATTGGGACAAATGATAGGGAGCACAGGGAAGGGTCTGTGCTGGGTCTGAGGGGATTTTAGTCTAACAATGTTAAGAGTTGGGTTCATGCACTGGGCAGTAGGGTTATTTGGGTTGGGTCTGTTGGGATGGGAGCGGAAAGGTAGGGGGATGTGGTCAGTCTGGGTCTAGAGAATGGATGGACCAGTCCAATTGTGGGCCATAGTGTGTCAGGTCCCCAGGTGCTGTCAGATCAGGGTCTGGGAGCGTAAGTGGTCTGGGAGAGATGTTGTATGAGGCAAGTATTGGGTCAGTTCAATAGTTACAAAGAAGTTAGGCAATATATTTAATACTTTTAACCTTCTCTGAGTAATTATTTTACTTAATTTCTTCAGAACTGTCCAAACTCTCAGAATTAAATGGAGACTTCAGAAGATTCATGGTAAAGGGGAATTGCCCAGCAGAAGGTTCAATTTCTTGGAATTTCTTTGGAGTGTTTTATCATAGGATATCCATGCATAACTCCCATCTACACTGGAATAACAACTATCTGGCCACTGGAAAACCCATTTCAATACTTTTTAAACTAAAGGAAGTCAATAGAAAGAGAGTAATTTAATGTAAGTCATGGAATACTCCTCCTATGTGATGTAGTAATTTGTGAACATTTCCAGTGTCGAGGGTGACAATGCAATTACTGGAAATCCTTGTTTCAGATCTAACCAGACACTGTGGAGTATTCACAATAGTGACATCTCCATGGGCAGCATGTGCAACAAGGTGGTCATTGCACAGGCAGATAGACAATGGATGACCACTGGATAGAGTCAAAGCTCTAGGCGCAAGTCTTCTGGTAAGATATAGCAAGCACAATCAGCAATAAGTCAGCGCTGGTCCATCAGATGAGATCCATTTGGAAAAGATGGTTTATTATCTGGATCCAGAATAATTAATTCGTAAATAGTGCAAGAAGAACATTTTCAGAAATGACATGAAATTGATGTTAGAATGCAGATGTATAACCTACAGCTCATTTCGCTATGTACTGGATAGGCATCTGCAAAAACATGGAAAAAATGTTGTTTTGAACTATTTTGAAGATACCTCCTTAATTGAAAATTCAAAGATTTGAGATAAGTTCACTGAGCAATGAATTTGTGAAAGAGTAACATGACACCATGTAACCCGATTCCAAACACAGTTAAATTCTCCTTCAGAGAATATTATCTCTTGTCTCATTACCCAAGGGTTAATTGAAAGACCTGACCAGAGGGCTAAGAGAATCCTTACAAAATCCCTAAGACAGCAGAAGACTCAAAAAATGCTTTAATTCCAGCCTTACTTCAGAACTTGACAAACAGGAGCAGAGTTAGGACATTCACCACCTCAAGTCTAAGCTGCCATGTACAGGATCATGGCTAAACTTTCCCAGTCCTCTAGATCACTGAAGGTAGTTAAAGAGAAAATAGATAAATTTTTGAGATAAAGAAGTTGAAGGTCATGAGAAACTGGCCTTCAACTTCTTTATTTCAAAAATCTATCTATTTTCTCTTTAAGTACCTTCAGTGATCTAGTCTCCACAATTATCTGGGACAGAGAATCCCAGACATTCACTACTCACAGAAGAAATTCACTTGCATCTCTGTGTTCAATTAATGTTCTCCTTTCTGTGACTATGTTTGACTAATGGAAACTTCTCAACATCTACCCTATCAGGCTCACTCAAAGTCTGACCTGTTTCAATAAATCACTTACCATTCTAAATTCTAAAGAAGAAAGGCCTAGCTTAGAATTATAGTACAGCAGTGAAGGAGGGCATTTGGCTCATTGTGTTTGATCCAATTCTTGAGAAAGCTGGTCCCATTCTCCAGCCTTATCTCCATAGCCCTCTCTCAATTCATCACTTTGAAATATATATCCAGCTGTCTATGGAATCCACCTCCACCACTCTCCTTGGCAGTGTATTCTAAATCCTAACAACTCTTTAAGTCAAAAAGGTTTCTCCTCATCTCACTTGCTTAATCATTCATGATAAATTAACCTCTTCACCCAGGAATTAATTTAATGAATCTAATTGCCTCTAGTGCCACTAAATCCTTTCTTAAAAACATGGAACTAAACAAAAGAAGATTGATGAGGGAAGAGCAGTGAACATGATCGACAAGGTTCCTCATGATAGACTGGTTAGTAAGGTTAGATCACATGGAATAGTGGGGGAACTAGCCATTTGGATACAGAACTGACTCGAGGGTAGAAGACAGAGGGTCGTGATAGAGGGTTTTCAGACTGGAGGCCTTTGGCCAGCAATGTGCC
This sequence comes from Chiloscyllium plagiosum, assembly GCF_004010195.1. Classification (NCBI taxonomy): domain Eukaryota; kingdom Metazoa; phylum Chordata; class Chondrichthyes; order Orectolobiformes; family Hemiscylliidae; genus Chiloscyllium; species Chiloscyllium plagiosum. The sequence goes on from NC_057711.1 coordinate 44,900,112, forward strand.
ACGAGGATTGTTATTGGGTTCACTGCTTTTCATTATTTATATAAATGATTTGGATGTGAACATAGGAGGTTTGGTTAGTAAGTTTGCAGAAGACACCAAAATTGGAGGTCCAGTGGACAGCAAAGAAGGTTGCCTCAGAGTACAATCAGATCTTGATCAGATGAGCCAATGGGCCGAGGAGTGGCAGATGGACGTTAATTTAGGTAAATTTGAGGTATTGAATTTTGGAAAGGCAAATCAGGACAATACTTATACACTTAATGATAAGGTCTTGGGGACTGTTGCTGAACAAAGAGATCTTGGAGTGTGGGTTCATAGCTCCTTGAAAGTGGAGTCACAGGTAAATAGGATAGTGAGGAAGGCGTTTGGTATGCTTCCCTTTATTGGTCAGTGCATTGAGCATAGTAGTTGGGAGGTCATGTTGCGGCTGTACAGGACATTGGTTTGGCCACTTTTGGAATACTGCGTTCAATTCTGGTCTCTCCGCTATAGGAAGGATGTTGTGAAAATTTGAAAGGGTTCAAAAAAGATTTACAAAGATGTTGCCAGGATTGGAGGTTTTGAGCTATAGGGAGTGGTTGAATAGGCTAGGGCTATTTTATCTTGAGCATCAGAGGCTGAGGGTTCATTGTTAACAAATCTGCAACATTGATTTTAAAATTCATCAGGGATATTCAAAGATTCAAGGATATATATAATCACAAGGTTCAGTTTCCTGATTACATCTTGAGATACAATTGTATGAATGCTACCACGTTTTTCTGGAAATTGTTTGATTGGCTATTTGAGCAGAATTTTCATCCGTCAGCATTTGGTCTGTAATATTTCTTCAAACTCTTTGTATCACAAACCATTTCTTTTCATTTCAGACACTGTTTAAAATATTATGCTTTTCTAGACCTTCCAGCTTTTAATTCAGATTATTTTTTACATTTCTTTTCAATTCTATTCTGTTGAAAAGATGTATAATATCTACATTTAAAACCATGAAGGAAAATATTGCTCCCCATTACTGAGAGCATCCATTTTATGGGTCCTTTCTCTCTGTTGTAGCGAATTGGAACTGTCAGAATTTTTGGTCATATATTTTATGGCTCATGGCTCGGCATCCCACTGACAGATCGCTTGCCACAACCTTTTCAGAATCGATTGACTATCACAGTGAAAAGGTCACCATGCCTTTGACAGTGTCCACTAATAGGAGAAATACAACAATAATATTTACATTTCACAAATGTAATTAAAGAAATCTTAAATTTAGCCTATTTTGCATTTTTTCTTGCTATTATACAAAAATATATCCTGCATTTCATTGGATCTTTCAAATAAATTGTTCATAATATATCAGCAAAAATCCATTTCTTGTAAAACAGAGCTTTATGAAGTTCAACTTCATAAAACAGAGTGTTGCACATCGGGAATATTTGCCTAGAAGCACATTTTCTGGTCAGTGACATGACTAAAAAATATGAATGGCTAAGAACACAAAAACATGAATGTTAACAATTCATAAGTGTGTCACGAAGTGGATTAAAAATGGAAAATTGAGAAACAAATATGTAATCAGAGTTGGGCATCTAGTGAAGTGAAAGTAACAAATTAGAGGACTAGAGGGGTTGATATCGATTTGAATGTGAGGGGGGTGCAGTGGGCACAGAGACAGAGGGAGAGAGAGACTGCAAGAGATAATAATTGGAACCTACAGAGACAGGCCTCTCTGTTGCTATTCCAGCATGAATTATCATGCATTTATCACAAATAAAGTGGCATGACAAGTTGCCCTTTCTAACCTATGACTCTGCTAAGCAAAGTCTTAGCTTTAGTAGTCTTGGCAGCCAATTGCAAGGACTGTCAAGTTGATGTAGTGACTAAATAACTGAAATGTTTGTCCAGAGAACCCTGCAAACATATTGAGCGTTGTGTTTGGACATTGTTTATTAATACATTGCCTTGACTGCAGCTTTATGTGTAGTTAATTATATAATTAAACATTCATAATTAATTTAATCACATGGCCAGAAATATTTATGAGTTGATTAATATTTGTGTATTAAAATCTGGAGAACAAAATTGATGATTTAAACCTTGGTGCAATTAGTTCAACATCATTATTAATAGCGCCTCAGAGACTTGCAATTTGCTGCATAAGTATGATGCCAAGATGTTTTTCTTTTTGATCATATTTCAAAAAAATATAAATCCTTTCAAGTTAAATTAGCCAAAAAACTATTTTTGTGGCAATATATAACACAGATAAGATAGCCCACAGCTTGCATTGTGGAGCAGGGCTGTAGCTTACAGTGAAATGAGGATGATGCTGCAAACCACATGAATCAACCTTGAACAGCCTACCAACAACATCTCAATGCAGTTTGCTGCCTTAGAATTTATTCTAGTAAATACTTTACTTTTTTATGCATTCCTAGGATATGGACATCACTAGCAAGGCCTGCATTTATTGCTCGTATCTAATTATGTTTGAGAAGGCGGTGTTAAGTATTCTTGAACTGCTATGGTGATGCTACTCACCCATTACTGCTGGATATGGAGGTCCAGGATTTCAAACCAACAGAAAAAAAGCCTTGGTAATGGTAATGGGTTGTGAGATGAATCTTCACGTTAAGATACATCTGGTAGATTTTTGCCACCATCTTTTTTTCCTGGTAGGGATCTACAGGACCTGTATGATCTGCTGTGATAGAGAAAAACCACTTATACTCTCACAAGAAGAGATTCTTGTCTTAAAGAAGATGTCATTTTTTTGCAAAATAGCGACTAGGTACAAGTTACATTGACATGCTAAATGTTGTGCTTAAAATTACGGGAAAATGGCTATGTCAATTTTGAGGAGTTGCATGGAGGACTTACTTAATGAGCTGTAGTGAGTTTTTTGCAGCTCACCTCATTTGCTAAGTATTATGCTCCTATGGTGCCCCACACATGCTATATTCCACTCCTCAGTAATGGAAGTGCATTCCATTTCCAGCACCCGCCCAGATTTTCAGTACCGTGCCATATTTAAAATGCAGCTGTGCATTGGTCAAGTGCTGTCACAACAGAGATACCCTGTATGGATGCTGGGCCTAAAGAATTGCCTCAGCGATGGCTGACAGAGACAAGTTGGCACCTCACTGTGCAGATAGGGACCTGGAGGCTCTGATGGGTAGAGTGGTGCAGAGAAGAGCTGTCTTCTTTCTCCAGGACTGTCAGAGGGGATGACATCACCAACCCCTCCCAGAGGAGGTTGTCACTCAGATCAATGTCCTGTTCTCAGTCTAGTGGAACGTCCAAGAATGTTCCAAAAGTATTCATGTGTTCTGCATGACTGAGTGCAATCATCTTCTCTCTGATACCTCCCACTTGCTCTATCTCTGCTACTGCACTCACCTCCTACCAAGATTCATGGTGTACCACATTCACTATTGCATGCTATATCTTCCTTCATTCTGTCTTATCACTTCCCCATCCACATTCCCATGCAATTAATCTTGTATGGTCCCTGACCTGCCTATTTCTTCACTTGGGAGACCTCCCTGCTTTCCTCCTGTCTCTACCAGCACTAACAGCACTTTCATCTCATTCAAAACCTCCATTGTCTCATTCCACAATGGTCTACTCACCCTGAACAAGGAGAGGATCCTTTCATAAGAGGGAGAGAGTAGAGACTGCTCATGTGGTGGTGCTGAAACCTCAATGTCTTAATAACCAAGTAAGATTCATTGACACATGCATCATTGTCAGTCTGACTGTGTTGTGAGCATTGTGTCGACTGTGTCGAAACTTCTAACTTTATTTTCAACTCACCATTTCCTTTGTCTCCTGCAGCTTGCAGTGGAACCTGTGCAGTCTCTGCTTTTAAAAATAGCCCTGTATGAGATCTCCTTCTTCACCTTTGAGGAAGAAGACGCAGATCCTTCAGAGGATACAAGACTGCCTCCTGCACCTTTCACAAGCTCAGGTACTGACACCATGGAAAGTACTTTAGCAAAATTAGAGTCAGGTGCAGGTATAAGTGAGCACCTCACTGGCATGTGTCCAAAGCTGTTTGAAGAAGAAACATCCATGTTTCTTCAGTTCCAGACAGGAGATGGGCCCATGATGTCAACCCCTGACAAGGAGATCAGTTGAATACCTCTATGTGGACTACTACACTTCATTGCACTGATTCAAATATCTGTTGCTCAAACATTTTGGCAAACAAAGAGCAAGAGATTGTACAAGTGACAACAACAATGATGACCTCTCCCCAACTTCCAACCTCATCAGTACTGAGAAAGGCAGCATTGCACATATGATTATAGAATAAACATTTTATGGCCTAAGGTGTGAAGTGCACGCTCCTATAAGACCTTGGAAGGTGATTGCTACTTTGGCGATTATGGTGAATCTTTCCAGGACACAAAACATTGCTTCTGCCTCACAGCCATGAATAGGATTGATTATAATATTGATTGATGTGGGCAGGAGTGCTTGGGACCAGGAGTTTTAGTCAACACAGTAGATCAATGCCTAAGGTGCACATGCAGCATTGTGTGAACTTAGGTATCCTTCACCTCTACTGTGCAAATGTAAGTTCAATGCCATTACCCTTTGACAGACCTCATATCCAATGATCCTTCTAAGCTTGCTGATGTTCTGAGATTCTGTGCATGCTGATCTGTGTGCTGATATGTTGACTTCAGTTTTGGTAGTCAATGCCTCACATAGACCTTGGAGATCTGCACACCAGAAAACAATTAGAGGGAGTATTGTTCACTTCACATGAAATTGGACAACCCTCCTTCAGACAATGAAGCACATGCTCTGCCCACTAGGTGTAGAGGCAGCTGTTTTCATCTTCATTGCTCACTTGCGATTTACTGAGAATGGAAGGAAACAATGGTCCTACTTCATGAAGCGAGACACAGACTCAAGCTCCCAGTTGAGGTAACCCTCCAAATCTTCATATTCCCTTCTTCCTTGCCCCCCTCAACCCCATTAGCTTTGAGCTGCCCCACCTGATCTGTTTATTTAATTGTTCATTTCCCCACTCTACTTCCTGAGCCCCAGTCATACCATGGTCATGCCAGATACAGTAGTGCACTGCCTTCCATCAAAACCAGGCTGGTGCTGACCATCGATGAATGCCTCCCACAGTATGGCTTGCCTTCCATGCTGCACTGTCTCATCCCTTTATATGTTGTGTTGCTCTTCCTTTCACCATTATTATCCATTCTGTGTCCTAGCATGCTGCCTCCAATTCCCATAAATGAGTTCTCCAATTTCCCCACAGAAGTGCTTCCTGATTATATCTCACTCTTGGTAATTTTCAGTGGGCAGCCACACAAGACTGTCCTTGGTACACCTCTCTGACTGACTTGGTGAGGCAGTCATATCTGATATCTGTGCAGCTTCCAAACTGATGTATGGGACCAATTTCCTCATCAACCCTCCCCCTACCTCATCCCAGAATGATCCCTCCAACTTGGCACCACCTTCTTGAACTGTCCTATCTGTTCATCTTCCTTCCCTCCTTCCCGCTCCAACCTCTGTTCTGACCTATCACCATCACCCATCACCTGCATCTACCTATCACCTTCCCAGCTACCTTCCACCCAGCCCCACCCCACCATTTAGCTCTCAGCCCTCTTCGCCCCACCACAACCCCTCCCCCACCCACATTCCTGATGAAGGGCATCTGCCTGAATCGTCGACTCTTCTGCTCCTCAGATACTGTCTGACCTGTGCTTTTCTAGCACTACTCTGATTTCTAGCATCTGCAGTCCTCACTTTCTCCCCAAACTGGTTCAATTGGACCTGCAGAACAGACCATGGCCCAGTCCCCAGACTGCAGAGGTACAGATGCCCTGATCCTGACCACAACCAAGTGTCCAACTGATAGATAATGCGCTTGGGATTAAAGGGATCAAAAGATATGGGAGAAAATGTGAGAACAGGCTTTTGAGTTGGATGATGAGCCATAATCGTAATGAATGTCAGAGCAGACTCAATGGGCCAAATGGCATCCCCAGCTCCTATTTTTTATGTTTGTTTTTAATTCCTTTTGAAAATATTCAATGTTTTGGCCTTAATTGCGTTCTGTGGCATAGAATTCCATAGGCTCACCACTCTCTCGTGAAGAAATTTCCCTCAATCAGTCCTAAATGGCCTACCTGCATCCTTAACCTATGACCCCAGCTTCAGGACTACTCATCATTGGGAACATGTCTCCTGCAATTCCCTTTTCTTAGCCTTCTATGAGATCCTTCTTATTTTTCTAAACTCAAATGAATATAATACTAACTGATCCAGTCTCTCTCCATACATTATCCCAAGAATCAGTCTGGTAAATCTTCATTGCACTTCCTCTATCTCCAGAACATCCTTCCTCAAAGATGGAGACCAAAACTGCATGTAATAGTCCAGATGTGGTCTCACCAAGGCCCTATACAATTGCAGCAAGACAGCCTTGCTCCTGTAATGGAATCCTCTCACTACAAATGTCAAATTATCATTGCCTTCTTTACCACCCACTGCACCTATCTGCTTACTTTCAGAGACTGGCGTACAAGGACACCCAGATCTCATTGCCAATCTATCCCCATTCATTTAATAAACTACCTTCCTGTTTTTGCTCCCAAAGTAGATAACCTCATATTTATCCACATTATATTTCATCTGCCATGGATTTGCCATTCACTCAACTTGTCCAAATCACAATAAAGCAGTGCTACATCCTCCTCCCAGTTCACTCTCCTACTTTGTGTCATCTTTAAACTTGGAGATAATACATTTAGTTTCCTCATTAATATATATTCTAAATAGCAGGGGTCCAGCACTGATCCCTGCAGTATCCATGAATCACTGGTTGTCACTCATAAAATTATCCCTTTATTTCTATACTTTGTATCCTGTCTGACTACTGTTTCGCTATTCATGTCTGATCACTTCCCAGTGAAATGCACTTTAATTGTACTAACGCTAATTTCTGATGTGGGACCTTATTGAAAGTCAACTGGAAGCCCAAGTAAACCACATCTACTGTCTCCCTCTTATCAACTCTACTTGTTTGTTTCGGGTTTTCATTGTTGACACATGGTGCAGATGTGAGTTTTATGTTGCACACCACAGTGGAGTGACATGTTCACCCCTTAACTGATCACTTCTGACAACCAAAGACAGGCCAACTGTCTACAATAAAAAGCAAGGCAAGACAGAATTTTTTACTCTTAGGATGTGTGGGCAATACACAAAAAAGGAAGCAGAGATGCTATGAGCATTGAATCAGCCCAATGTGAGTGAGCATAATGAGAGCAGGCAAGGAGCCTTATCATGTACCATGAGGTGGGTCCTTGACACTGCATACAAACTACCTTCGCGGCAGCAGTACGCCGGTGTGCTCCTAAAAGCAGCATTGAAGTGGTGAACTGTATTGTAATTGGATCAGAAATGTGTTTTAATAATGTGGTGAGGCTGAAACATATCAGTTGTCACCCTCCAGCAGATGAAGGATCACTGCCAAGGAATGTTGGTGACTGCTGCCCAACATGAAAGCCCAGAGGATGAAGTGACGAACTGCAGGGAGTCACCCTGACTTTCAAGTCAGGAATCATCACCATTTACTATCCCTTTGGTGATTGAGAGAATAGGCAAATGCAAGAGATGAGATTTGGTATAAATTGGATGCTAACGCATGCAAATAGGCCTCTCACAGCTCATTAGCAAAATTTTCATCTCACCATTCAAAACTTGGTAGATTTTTTTTGTCTCAACATTGAGGATCAGATTTCTGCTGTTCTCACCATCTTTTCCTAACTAATTTATCATTGCCCAAGCCATCCAGGGGCTGGGAAGATTCTGCCAGTCATCATATTGGGTGCTACTTGTTGCACTTCTCAGCATTAACTCTTTCAGACCCTTCTACTATTATACAACACGAGGGACATCCGAGTTAAGATGTTGTATTTCTTAGAAGAAAACATGCTCAAATATTTACATCGCTTACTGTTCCCATTTTGCTTTTACATTGTTAGGGATCTCATGATACACAGAAACAGACAGTAAATTTTAATCAAACAAATCTTGTTGATCACCTTGACTTAGATTTAATTAATTGTATAATATGAGATTGTAATAACTTGCAAATATTGTACTGCATTTCATTATACATTCCATTTATAATGTTCTTGGATATTTTTGCTATTGTAATTCCTGTCTCTGACTATTTACTTAAAACAAGCGCTAGTGAAACTGAACTTATCACCTGAAAGTCATACTTGCCTGTATTAACTTACAGGCACTAAAATATAAGGCAATTGGAAGATAGGTTTTGCAGCTACATATCCTGAAAGATGGACTGCAGTGCTCAGAACTAGCCAGGAATTATTCACAAAATTTAGATGTCCGATTGGCAATTACCCTGTGTCTGGAACCCTCCGAAAACGTGTACAACTCTGAGATAGAGTTTCACAGTTCCAACTCACATATGAATATTTACAACATTTGGGATTGAAAACTCCTGGACAACTATAAAGCTGACCCCAAACTAATGTGAGTTGATTCCCACCACTAATCTGACCCTTGCCAACCCCACCTCGATCCAACATTCTCCAACCTGACATCTTGATCTGAAACCCTTCTGACACCCATTCATCCAACCTGACCTGAACTCATCCCAATACACTACACAAAAAAAAACTCACTGGACTCAAAATGTTAACTCTTCTTTCTCTCTACAGATGCTACCATACCTGCTGAATTCTTCCAGCAATTTCTGTTTTGGTCCATCCCAATACACATCCAATTTGACCTGATCCTGACCTTTCATCCCCATCCTCTCCCATTACCCAATGTCCTCTCAGAGCTAACCTCTGAATCTGGAATGCTCTCAGATCAGATATACTCCATGTTTCTTAAGACAAACAATTCAGAAGTTCATAAGAACATAAGAACTAGAAGGAGAAATAGACAATTCTGCACCTTGAGCCTACTCTGCCATGAAATACGATCTTGGCTGATCTCATCTCAGCCTCAACACCATTTTCCTACCCAAACCCCAAAACCCTTAATCCATGACTAATTAGATCTTCTCCTTTAATTTATTCAATGTCTCAGTGTTGTCCACGCTCTGAGGTCGTGCATTCCACAGATTGAAACTTTCTTTGTAGTATTTTCTTCCTTATCACTTTTTAAGTCTGTCACCCTTCAGCCTAAAACTATTGACCCTTTATTGCAGATTGTCCCAGAAGGGGAAATATATGCTCTATATCAACATTGACAATACCTTTTAGCATTTTATATACATCAATTAGGTCTTGTCCCATCCTTCTAAACTCAAGTCAGCATAGACTAAACTATTCAATCTTTTCTCATAAGGAAAGTCTTTCAACTTTGGAATTAATGCAGTGAACCTGCATTTCTGGAATTAAGCAAATGAACGTACACCTCTGGAATAATTTAGTTCAGATGTGAAATGGGAAGCTCTAATTTCTAAGATAACCTATTTAAATATATGTAGGCACATTTTGCAACATTGTAACAGTTGATAGCTCATGGTTGAATTGAGTAGATTGACATTGATTCAAATCTTTGGCTCGACAATTCTATTGAATTCATCCGTAATGTAGACTTTCATCCTCTGAAGTTAATGGTACCATTTCAATTTGTGATTTATTAAACATTCCTCCACATATTGTATATTCATTTGATCTCTACTTAGAAAATACCTTTAACTTTAAAAATGTAACAACTGCTGATTAGATTTTTATGCCAATAGGATTTCTTCTTATGAACGTGAGTTCATGCGGATTATTGAAGATAAATCTTTTTGGCCAAAAATTAATAACTTAAGTATGTGTGCTATGGAATTGACCCATGTTTATGAGTGGTGAGAAGAGTAAGTCAATGAATTGTGACTTCTCTTAACATTAAGCGTAGGTAAACCTAACAATCCATACTTTGACATAAAATTAATGGCCATTTAGAAATACATGGGAAAGGAAGTTTTGTTTGACAAACTTTAGAGCACTTTATGAGGTTAGATGTAGGGAATGCAGTAGTTTGGTTTAGTAAAGTTTTGGTAAAGTGTTACACAAGAAGACAGTTAGAAAGGTGAAAGTTCATATTAAAGAAAATTAGCAACATGATGTGGAAATAGAATACAATATGGAAAATATGAAATTCTCTATTTTGGTTGTAAGAATAAAATAAAAGAATATTATCTAAATTGTAAGAGATTGCAGAGTTCTAAGATGCAGAGTGTATGACTTGCAAAAGGTTGGTATGCACATACAGCAAGTAATTAAAAAGGTAATAGAATGTTATCACAAGGGGAATTGAATACAAAGATAGAGAGACTATGCTTCAGTTATATAGGATATTGACAAGGCCATATCTGGAGCATTGTGTACAGAATTGGTCTCTATATGTAGAGAAGGTTATAACTTCATTAGAAGCATTTCAGAGAAGGTTTATTACAGTAATATGTGGAATGGGTAGGTTCACTAATGAGGAAAGTTTGGGCAAATTAAACTTGTATCCACTGGGGTTTAGAATAGTAAGAGGTGACTTGGTTGAACATATAAGATCCTCAAGAGTCTTGACAGGGTAGATGTGGGAAGGATGTTTCCTTTTGTGGGAGAATATAGAATTAAGAGTCAATGTTTAAAAACAAATAGTGACCCATTTAAGAGAGGAGGAGAAAGTTTCTTTCACAGAGGACTGCGAGTTTTAGCAACTGTCTTAAAAATTAGAGTCTTTGAATCATTTTATGATAGAGATAGATAGATGCTTAATAAGCAAGTGGCTGAAAAATTACCAGCAAAAGGTGGAAATGTGGAGTAATCAGATCAACCATGTTTTTATTGTCTGACAGAGCAGGCAAGAAGGGCTGAGTGGCCTACTGCTTCCCATCATTCATATGTTTGCATGCTTATATATTTGAAAATGTGTTGCTGGAAAAGCGCAGCAGGTCAGGCAGCATCCAAGGAACAGGAGAATCGACGTTTCGGGCATAAGCCCTTCTTCAGGAATGAGGAAAGTGTGTCCAGCAGGCTAAGATAAAAGGTAGGGAGGAGGGACTTGGCGGAAGGGCTTTGGAAATGCGATAGGTGGAAGGAGGTCAAGGTGAGGGTGATAGGCCGGAGTGGGGTGGGGGCGGAGAGGTCAGGAAGAAGATTGCAGGTTAGGAAGGCAGTGCTGAGTTCGAGGGATTTGACTGAGACAAGGTGGGGGAGGGGAAATGAGGAAACTGGAGAAATCTGAGTTCATCCCTTGTGGTTGGAGGGTTCCTAGGGGGAAGATGAGGCGCTCTTCCTCCAACCGTCGTGTTACTATGGTCTAGCGATGGATGTCCTTGGTGGAGTGGGAGGGGGAGTTGAAGTGTTGAGCCATGGGGTGGTTGGGTTGCTTGGTCCGGGTGTCCCAGAGGTGTTCTCTGAAACGTTCCACAAGTAGGCGGCCTGTCTCCCCAATATAGAGGAGGCCACATCGGGTACAGCGGATCCAATAGATGGAGGTGCAGATAAATTTGTGGCGGATATGGAAGTATCCCTTGGGGCCTTGGAGGGATGTAAGGGGGGAGGTGTGGGCGCAAGTTTTGCATTTCTTGCGGTTGCAGGGGAAGATGCCGGGAGTGGAGGTTAGGTTGATGAGGGGTGTGGACCTGACGAGGGAGTCACGGAGGGAGTGGTCTTTTCGGAATGCTGATAGGGGAGGGGAGGGGAATATATCCCTGGTGGTGGGGTCTGTTTGAAGGTGGCGGAAATGACGGCGGATGATACGCTGTACATGGAGGTTGGTGGGGTGGTAGGTGAGGACCAGTGGGGTTCTGTCCTGATGGCGGTTGAAGGGGCGGGACTCAATGGTGGAGGAGCGGGAAGTGGAAGAGATGCGGTGGAGGGCATCGTCGACCACGTCTGAGGGGAAATTGCGGTCCTTGAAGAAGGAGGCCATCTGGGTTGTACGGATTTCGAACTGGTCCTCCTGGGAGCAGATGCGGTGGAGATGAAGGAATTGGGAATATGGGATGGCGTTTTTACAGGGGGCAGGGTGGGAGGAGGTGTAGTCTAGGTAGGTGTGGGAGTCGGTTGGTTTATAGTAAATGTCTGTGTTGATTTGGTCGCCCGAGAATAGAGATGGCCTCCTTCTTCAAGGACCGCAACTTCCTCTCAGACGTGGTCAACGATGCCCTCCACCGCATCTCTTCCACTTCCCGCTTCTCCGCCATTGAGCCCGGCCCCTCCAACCGCCACCAGGACAGAGGCCCACTGGTCCTCACCTAACACCCCACCAACCTCCATGTACAGCGTATCATCCGCCGTCATTTCCGCCACCTCCAAACAGACCCCACCACCAGGGATATATTTCCCTCCCCTCCCCTATCAGCGTTCCGAAAATACCACTCCCTCTGTGACTCCCTCGTTAGGTCCACACCCCCCACCAACCCAACCTCCACTCCCGGCACCTTCCCCTGCAACCGCAAGAAATGCAAAACTTGCGCCCACACCTCCCCCCTTACTTCCCTCCAAGGCCCCAAGGGATCCTTCCATATCCGCCACAAATTCACCTGCACCTCCACACACATCATTTACTGCATCCGCTGCACCCGATGTGGCCTCCTCTATATTGGGGAGACAGGCCGCCTACTTGCGGAACGTTTCAGAGAACACCTCTGGGACACCCGGACCAAACAACCCAACCACCCCGTGGCTCAACACTTCAACTCCCCCTCCCACTCCACCAAGGACAAGCAGGTCCTTGGACTCCTCCATCGCCAGAACATAGCAACACGATGGCTGGAGGAAGAGCGCATCTTCCGCCTAGGAACCCTCCAACCACAAGGGATTTCCACCTATCGCATTTCCAATGCCCCTCCCCAAAGTCCCTCCTCCCTACCTTTTATCTTAGCCCCTTCCTCATTCCTGAAGAAGGGCTTATGCCCGAAACGACGATTCTCCTGTTCCTTGGATGCTGCCTGACCTGCTGCGCTTTTCCAGCAACACACTTTCAGCTCTGATTTCCAGCATCTGCAGTCCTCACTTTCTCCCCGATGCTTATATATTTGTCTAATTAGGAGGAAACAAAGAGTTATTGTAATTGGAAGATGCTGTGATGGAACAAAGGCTAGAAATTGAATAGGCATCTATCTTGGCTATCAATGCATTTTCAGGCGGTGGGTTAGCAATTTAAGTAGTATAATATTGTTTGTCTCATATTAAACTTAGCCCTTGCCAGCTGAACGTTCTAGGCCTCGGGAAACTGCTGGTTAACATGAGATGACAATTCCTGGATCCAGGAGCTGTTTCCCATTCCTGGGAATAAAGTTTACTTGCATTTCTACCACCCTGTGATCATGCCACCTCACTGACCTTTCAAATTTCTTGACACTGACCTTCCTGATTTTCTCCAGGAATATTCTGATTGCCCCTTTAACTCTCCTGATCCCAAACTCCCCTCAACCTCTTCACTCATGACTCTTTCAATCTCCCCAGAAGACATTACATTATTTTGCCCTCCCCCTCTTTTTTCCAGTTAAGAACCTAAGGAATATAAGAAACAGAGGTAGACCACATATGCCCCTTTGAATCGGCATCATTTGATATGTTTATGGTTGATCAACTGTCTCAACTATATTTTCTCATCTGCTTCCCATATTCCTTATTTCCCTGAGAAAACAAAGATCTTTTTAACCCTTAAATATATCCAGTGATGGAGCATCCACAAAATGCTATGGTAGAGAATTCCAAAGATTTACAAGCCTTTGAGAGAAGAAATTTCTCCTCATTTCAATATGGTTGCATCAAGCAGTACTCCAATTCCTTTACAATAGAGGCTAACATGCCATTCATTTTTCCACTGGTTTGTGAACTTTATATGTTCATTGTACAAACACACCCAAGTCTCTCTGCACATCGATGTTTTGATATTTCATGCCTTTAAAAGAAGTTCTGTTTTTCTCTCCTGACTGCCAATTGTGAATAGTTCCACATTTTCCCACATTAACGTAATCTGCCACATTGTTCTTCACTCACTTGACCAGTCTATACCTCTTTGCAGCTTCTTTGTCTCCTGATGCCTGATGCTGAAGGCAAACCCACTTGACAGTCAGTTAATCTTTCAATCTGGAATGGCTGCAACAAGGAAACAAAGTAAAACAAAAATGGTAATCAGGTCCTACCATTAAATTCAACCACATCTGAAAGAAACCCATTCTTTTAGGTCTCTTGATCTCAAAGCAGTCCCCTGCAAGCTCCCCATCTCCGAGTTAATATCCGGTACGTCGAGTCCAAGAGGAGTCTGAGACATTGGGACTATTCACATTGCAGAAGAGAAGAAATTTTGAAGAAATTTGATTATCTGAAAAACAGAATACCTTCTTTTGGAAAGTTAGCAATGAAGGATTATCAATTTTACATTATCACTGAGGGAATAAGGAGAGACGTTGAATTTTTTTTCCACACTGGGAGCTGTTGTAATTTGGAATGTATTCAAATAGAGAATGGTTGAGACAGGGATGATTGTATCTTTTAGAGGGAAATTGGGTAAATATTTGAAGTAGAAGAAGAGATCAGTTATCGGAGAGAGTGGACCAATAGGATTTGCTTCAGGTTGTTCTGGTAAAATGGCTGGCACAGAAATACTGGTTTATACGGCCTCCTTCATCTGTGCTATAATAGTTCAATGGAATGCACTTTTATTTCCTTTGTTACACTGTCCTACTATCAGGAAAATATCTGGAAAGGCCCAAAACCTGCAGCTTAGATCAGGTAGAACCTATTACATATGAAATAGTTGAGACTGAGACCACAATGCACTGACATTTGTGAGAAGTAGATGAGTGGTGACATGACAAGGGATGAAGTATTATAACTTACTCATACTGAAAAAAAGTGAATGCATTAGCCTAGGATGGAAAGATTAGGATTTAGTCTGAATCACTGAGTCATCAATTTCAGATGAGTCTTTACAGGAAACTATTTGAATTTACTAAGACTCCACCTCTGCTTCAAAAAGAATATGATTAGATTCAACAGCCATTTTCTCCAAATACTCTATGACTCTGGCTGAAGACATTTCTCCTTATCTCCGTTCTAAAAGGTCTTCCCTTTATTCTAAGGCTGTGCCCAGGGTCCCAATCTCTCCTGCCAATGGGAACATCTTCCCAATGTCCACTCTGTCCAGTATTCTGTAAGTTTCAATTAGAACTCCATCGAGTTTAGACCCAGAGTCCTCAAATGCTTCTCATATGTTAAACATTTCATTTCTGGTGCCATTCTCATGAACCTCCTCTGGACCCACTCCAGAGCCATTACATCTTTCCTGAGATATGTGGCCCAGACCTACACACAATACTCCAGATATGGCTTGACCAGAGCCTTATAGAGCCTCAGAGGTACGTGCCTACTTTTATACAGAGCTGAAGAGAAGTGTGGAAGGGACAGCATTTATGCAATAGTCGGGTGGAGTATGGTGGTTGGTGTTGGTGTGGTGGTAGTGGGTGTAGGGTGCTGGTGGAGAAAAGATGTTAACAGTTCAGATCAAGCAATCAGAATGTGAGAATGGCAGAGCAATGGTGTGTCTCCAAGTGGATGTTATTGGGCTGGAGAGAGTGCAGAGGAAATGTACTAAAATGCTACTTGGACTGGAAGGTTTGAGTTATGGGAAGTGGCTGGAAGGGCTGTGACTTTTTCCCCACTGGACCGTAGAAGACTAAGGGAAGACCTTGCAGAGGTTAACAAAATCATGAGAGGTACAGGTAAGGTAGATATCCAACCGTTTTTTTTCCCCAGATAGGGGAGTCTAAAACTAGAGGTCATGGGTTCAAGGTGAGAGGGAGGACATACAAAAGGGTCCTGAGGGATCATTTCATCACACAGAGGGTGGCGAGTGTTTAGAGCGGGCTGCCAGAGGGAGTGGTGCAGGTGAGTGCAATTTTGTCATTTAAAACAGGCTGGGGCTGTTTCTCCTGGAGCGTCGGAGGCTGAGGGGTGACCTTATAGGGGTTTACACAATCATGAGGGGCAGGGATATGGTAAGTAGACAAGGTTTTTTCCTTGGGGTGGGGAAGTCCAGAACTAGAGTGGTATAGGTTTAGAGTGAGAAGGGAAAGATATAAAAGAGACCTAAGTGGCAACATTTTCACACAGAGTGTGGTGCGTGTGTGGAATGGGCTGACAGAGGAAGCAGTGGAGGCTGGTACAATTGCAACATTTAAAAGGCATCTGGATGGGTACATGAACAGGAAGGGTTTGGAGGGATATGGGCTGGGTGCTGGCAGGTGGGACTAGATTGGGTTGGGATATCTGGTCGGCACGGACAAGTTGGACCGAAGGGTCTGTTTCCGTGCTGTACATCTCTATGACTCTATGACTCTAATAAGAGTGACAAACAGTGATAATAAGCAGGCATTTGAAATGGAAAAAATATTCAGGGACACTCAGCATGAGAACATTTGGAAATTAATTAATTTGGAAGTGTAAGAATAAAACAAATTAAGAGCATTTTAAAAATCTGTTGTATTTAAATAATTTTGTTATTAAATATTATAGTCATATCAGTTTTTCCTTTATAGTAAAACATGTCAAAACTACATTGAAATATTCTGACTATCTTATGAAATGCTGTATTTGATTATTTTGTGGTGTTGAAAGAGTTAAACAGTGAAGTATTAAAATTACTAGTAAAGATCATATTTCACTAGAATGTTTTTACCTAAATCACAGTCACAAAACATACTTCAACCGCTTTCTAATTCCTGCCTAAAGGGAACCTCTTTTTAAATTTATGGGTTATGAATATTGATAATAAAGATGTGTTTCATTTAGCGATGTCAGTCGATGAATGTTTACATAAAAGATCTTTGCAGTATACCCCCTATGTCTTCCTCTTCTTTGCTGGTGTCAGGGAGCTGTCTGGGCATTTTTTCCCACGTACTGCACTGCCATTCTCCTAACAATACTGGCCATTAACGTTTGGCCCTTTAAGTTACTCTGGACCAACTCTCAGTGGCAGGGCGTCTGCCCAGTATGTAAAGTAACTGAATGAATAGGTCCCTGGAAACAACGATAACAAGCACTGCCTGAGCTAACTATGACAGCATGTGGTAATTTTCCAGCCCGATGACCCTGTATAGAGTGCTTGAACACAAGGCCCAGACTGAGGGTGGCTCAGCCTGAATAGCTGCAAACAAGTGCAGAATACCTGATGATGTCATCGCACACAGCCTGACAGATGGAGCCAGATTCTTGTTCTAAGTTAACCAGTGACTTTCCAGCATCCTCACGTTCACTGAGTTGGTCTAAGCCAACACTTGCTTTATCAGTGATTGCAAATGAAAGGCTCTGTCCCTGTGGTTTTACAATTAATATTCTTTTGTTTAGCCATTTTAACAGCATGGTTTTACTATACTTACATGCACCATTCATATTTAACACTTTTTTATTGAAAGCCAACATTTGTATCTCTATTAGTTTCTAGGGTATTTCTGTTAATTGCATTATAAGGGTAAATTTTATTGAAACCCACAGCTTTACAATAGGCACACACAATGTATGTTGAAGTAAATTAATAGCTCCAATTCGTATTGTGTAAAAATTTGCCTGTCCATTAATACATTATTGTTTGGAGTCTATTTAGAAGATGGCATTGTGAGTTTCAGTCTTTCAGGGGAAATCTACTAATAGGCCAGCATTTTTAGAAACATTAATGGCTTTGATCTAGAAGTATTTATTATGTATGTAGAATTATGGACAACATTAGAAGTATCAAGTATATTTCAACATTGTATCAATACAAATTCAATTTTGGTGTGCTGCACATATTTGAGTAATAATAAATTACATCCATTTGAAACAAACAAATAATTATGTTGATAATTAAATCTTGGCTATTTGAAAAATATAATTCTTTGCATGTAAACTCATCAACATCATGAAAGCAGATATAATACTACTTAGCTAAACTGCTCAGCAAAGACGTGGAAGTCATTTACTTAGCAAAATTTATCACAAACAAAATATGCAAATTAGTTGCTTATTGCCTACATTTTGACATCGTTAGTCTGATTTGTTTCTGATTATCAGATGCTTTCTGAGATTTCTTAATATCTTGAGCACAAGTGTTGATTTAAACTGAAGGTTTTATATGTTACAAAATGCAAGGCATAAATGACCAAATGTATATCATTTACAATAAAAGAAATAACTATCGATATAGCAAATTGTGTTTTTTCCCCAACTGAAAATGTTTACAATATTGGTGCTTGATGTTTCACTTCTTGTTACTCATTTTTTAGAATTTTTAAAAATAAAATGTTAATGATGTTATTCTTTATGAGTTATGTAGGGGAGAATTTTGCTGCCTTGCATAAGATGAGAACAAGGAGAGAGAGCTGTAACAAGGAGTGGGCATTGGTAAAACCATAGGGAGCTGTGGCAGATTGTTTTCTTGTCCTGTTATTGGTAAAATTACCAGCACAAGCAGGTAGGAAATTAATGTAAGTATGTAAAGAATAATGCTATAGTAACAGGCCACTGGCATTTTGCTATGGCTGATCAGTGTTCCTTGCTAAGTCAGGGCTGTGGAAGCCACCAGCTGAATGGAGGTGGTCTTTTAGCCAAAACTCATGACTGGATGATTTTCTAATGCAAGAAAAGCCTGGGTGAACAAGTGTTCCTTTGATTGGACAATCTGATTTTGGGATCATCCTGAACTGGATAACAAATCTGGCAGCAGATAATTAATTAGCTGTTTAAGTAGGTGCATACCAAGAGAATGTTTCCTCTGGTAGAGACTTAAAGGAAAATAAGAGGTTACCTGTTACGATAAAGTTGAGATTTTTTTTCTCTCCAAGGGTTATTCATATATGGAATTCTCTTCCCTGCAAAGCAGAGGAGACTGAGTCATTGAATTTATTAAAAATAGAGTTTGGTAGATTTTTGACTGACATGGAAGGAGTCAAGGGTTAAGAGGGAGCAGATAGGAAAGTCGAGTTGGGGTGAAATGTGAGGTGAGGATAGGTATGCCTGAAAATTGTAGACAGATCTGGGCAGAGAATTGGGAAAGTCAACCTGGCAATTTATGGGCATCCTCTCTGTAAATTGTTGGTGAGGGATTGGAAAATGTTGACTAGCGTTATAAATAGACATTATATACTTCTTGAAACCTTTGCATATATATGTGAGTGTATTATCATGGATAATAATATATGTTCACATGCATATAAGAAAAAATGTTCTTTTTGCATATAGAAGCAGGACATTTAAATGAAAATGTTTCCTACTCACTACGATGAAAATTACATTTTAAAAAGCTGAATGGTGCTGAATTTCTTTTTGGCTGAATATGATTTGCTGTAAATGTTTTAGAAGGACTTTGCCACGAGGCCTATCAGTTTTCTTGCCATATTTTTTCAAGCTTATTTTGTTAACTATCTACCCTGTCCCTATAGCATCTCTCACATCTAATTCTAACCCCATAGAATATGGAACAGTACAGCACAGAAACTGACTCTTTGGCTTACCATGTCTGTGTCGACCATGATGTTATTCTAAACCAATCCCATCTGTCTACATGTGTCTGTCTACATGCCTCTTAAACTTTGCTAATGTATCTGCCTCTATCATGTCCCTTGGCAGAGTGTTCCAGACACCATTCTGATGAACCTTTTTTGCACCCTCTCCAAAGCCTCCACATCTTTTCTACAATGTGGGGACCAAAACTGCACACAATATGATCTTATTAAATTCTTATACAGGTGCAGGATGTCTCGCCAACTTTTATACTCAATGCCCCAACTGTATGTCTTCTTTACCAACTTATTTACTTCTGTTGCCACTAAAGTAGTCCCAAGGGCCCTGCCATTAACTATATAATTTCCTCTTGCATTTGACCTCCCAAAATGCGTCACCTTACACTTGTACAGAATAAACTCCATCTGCCATATTTTCCGCCCAACTTTACAACTGATCTATACCTTGCTGTATCCTTTGATAACCTTCTTCACTATCTACAACTCTACCAATTTTCATGTCATCTGCAAACTTACTAATGAGGCCATCTAATTTTCATCTAAGTCATTTTATATACATAACAAACAACACTGGTCACAGACTTATAGTCTGAAAAACACTAGTCCACAACTACAAATGGCCTAGCGAATTTTGTATCCAATTTGCCAACTTACCATGGATACTATACAACTTAATCTTCTGTGGTAGATGATGAAGGGCTTTTGCCCGAAACATTGATTTTCCTGCTCCTCAGGTGCTGCCTGACCGACTGTGCTTTTCCAGCACCACTCTAATCTGGACTCTAATTTCCAACATCTGCAGTCCTCATTTTTGCCAACTTAATCTTCTGGACCGGCCTACTATAATGGACCTTGTCAAATGCTTTAGTAATGTCCATATACACAGCATCCATTGCCCTACCCTCAACAATCACTTTTGTCAGTTCCTCAAAAGATTCAATCAAGTTTGTGAAACAAAATCTCCCCTAACGAGGCCGTGCTGATTATTCTTAATAAGTCAATCTTTTTCTTGTCCCTAAAACTCTTCTCCAATAATTTCCCTATCATTGATGTAAGATTCACTGACCATAAGTTTCAGGATTATCCTTGTTGCTCTTCTTGAACAAAGCAATCTTCTAGAACCTTGCCTGTAGCTAAAGAGGATATAAAGGTCTCTGTTAAGGCTCTAGCAATTTCCTTCCTCAGTATCCTAGTATAGATTCCATCAAACCCTGAGGACTTACCTACCTTATTGTTTTTCAAGATCCCCAATACCGTTTTGTTCTGAATGTTAAATTGCCTCAGAATAACACAATTTACCATATGCCAGTTCCTGAAAAATTCAACACTCAGCAGATATTGCAAAATTCACCATCAATTCTTTCACCTGTGATACATCCGGACAAACACTGCGAGTTTGGAGTTGCCCTGCACAGTTCCTTACATTTGCATCAGACATGGAACCTTTGCTGACAGACACCTCAAAGCCCTGCTGCATGCAAATGTCCAAATGTATACTTTCTCTTTCTTCAGGACCAGTAGGAGACACCAAGACACAAGACTATGCCAGCCTGGTCCAAGGTTGTCACCTGGGTTAAAACAGTCTCACCCATCTGCAGGAATGCTCAGCAATGGAAGCAGAATGCCAATGACCTTTTCCAGTCTGCCAGTGTAAATTCCACTATTTACTTTCTGATACCTCACATTAACACTATCCCTCCTATTATAACCACTTGCCAGCAAGCTCATTCTCTACCACTCTAATTATTACCTGCAACATCTCCCTTACTCGTTGTCACCCATTCCAATGCCTGACTCCAGTAACCCTGCATGCCCTCTGCCCTGCCTCCTCACTTACTTGGGACATCTCCCACTTGCACCAATGGTAATGATTGTGCAACTTACCTTCTTCGCCTGTAACACCTGGATCTGTCTCATTCCAGGAGGAAGCAGTCCACAATGGATAGGAAGAGTCAAGATTGTTGGTGGGCTGCCCAAAGTCCATGCCTTATATTGAAAGCATCCTGAATCTTACTGTGCAGAGTGACCAACTCACCACTTTCAAATCCCTGAACTAATATCAAAAGATACCACTAATTTACGTTCCAGGCCATCCTGATTGAAACCTGAATTGACTAAAATTTGCTGACAATTATGAGAAACCTCTTGGCTTTGTCTTTTCATGATAAATGGCAAGGCAATACAGAAGTAACTTGAGCTTGGAACCTTTGGCTGAAGGAGCAAAATGCAAAAAGACAGGGCAAAGCAATGCAAGGTAGAATGTGATCATCCAGGTAAGCTCAGAGTGAACGAACACTAAGTGAGGAAAGGGTCCAAAACTGCAACCCAATCTAGTCCATGGATGTGTGCGTGAACTGGCTGTGTCCTGAGCTCCCGGTGTCCTTGCTGTAGAATTACACAATTTTTGTCACTGCAGGTCATGGTGCAGCATTGAAGTGCAGATGCGCTGAAAATGAATTGGGGATATGCTATGAAGACTCTTAGATCTCATATCAGAAACTAATATCATCAGAGAAACCTACAGTGTGGAAACATGCCATTCAGGCCAACAAGTCCACGCCAACTCTTCCAAACAGCATCTACCCCCTGTTCGATCTTCATAACCCTGTATTTCCCATGGCTATTCCACCTAACCGACACACCTCTGGACACTATGGGTAGCTTAGCATGGCCAATCCACCTAACCAACACACCTTGGAAGGAAAGTGGAGCACCCAGAGGAAATCCATGCCAACATGGGGAGAATGTGCAAACTCCATGCAAAGTCACCCAAGGCTGGCATTGAACCCCATTACCTGGTGCTGTGAGGCAGCAGTGCTATTCACTGAGCCACCGTGTCAACCTGTGATGTAATGTGCATGTTGCTGATGCTCATGGAGCATGTCCTGCAATGTTGTTTCCCGCTGTCTGACATTGACGTACTTTAGAGCAAGCAGCAAGCTGAAGTCACCAGGAACCTGAGAATTAGCTCTTCCATTTAATTCAATCATGACTGATCTCACCTTGACCTCAACACCACTTTCCTGCCCCCTCCTTATACTGTATAACCCATCAGTAATAGGGCAACCTTGAAACCAGTCACTTTATTCAATAGCATCAACAACTAACAGAAAACAACCAAACAGAATTTGTATATACCTTTTGAGCAACAACACTTTTACAGTTACTGAATGATCACTGCACCCAGCTCTCATCTACTGGAATTTGGTGTTAATTAAGTCCTGCCTGGCTTGTTGCAACTGAAGCTGCTACTCTCATGCAGAAAGCGATGTCCTTCCTGCTCAATACCGTCATCTTCCCCATTAGACTTCTTCTTAGGCCACTTTCCCAGCTCAACAGTATCCATCATATTCCTCTTTTGCTATCTTCAGTTATGCAGACAGCATTATATGATTAAACAGTATTGCAAGGACCTCTTGAATGATCCAAGCATTGGAGCCTCATCTTCAATAGGTCTGTTGTGTGCTCCAGCTTAGTCAAAATATGGGCTATATTCTATTCTCGCACAGCATCAGTCAAGAGAAGGTGTAATGGAGTCATCAATCATGGTCACTGATGGTAGCCTTTGTCTCTCAGTAACCATCTTGTAAGGCATCTGGCCCTGAAATGCAGCAGAAACATAAGAGTTATCAAGGACTTGCTAGCAAGAACCACTTTTCTGGCACTTACTGTGGATTTCACCAGGACCAGACAGTTCCTAACTTTATTAGATTTTTCGTTCAAATGTGGACAGAAGACTTGAATTCCAGAGGCAAAGTGAGACTGTCTGCACTTGAAATTAGGTCATATTTGTGGTATAAAGAGCTCTAGCAAGTTAAGAGACAATGGGAATATGGGGAAAATCTTTCACCCGTTAAAATAATGAAGGCAGTTATCAAAGGTCAGTCATTTCATCACCAGATTATCTCTGCAGGAGTTCTCAGAGGAGTGTCCTGGGCCCAACCATTTCAGCTGCTTCATCAATGATCTTCCTTCCATTATAAATCAAGATATTCGTAGATGGTTATTGAATATTAAACAACATTTGCAACATTATACAGACAAAATAAAACACACTTAAGTGTTCGATCAGCCATGACCGTGAGGCAGGCTCAATGGGCTGAATGGTCTACTCCAGTTCCTTTGTTTCTCAAATGTTGAAGCAGTCCACGTCTAAATGAAGAAAGATCTTCACACGTACAGTTGTGAAGCAGGTAACATTTGTGCTTCACAAGTGCCAAGCAATGGCCATCTGCAAAAAGCAAGACTTCAATTATGATCCCTTGATGTTCAATGGCACTCACCGTTGTTGTATCCCCCACTTTCAACATCCTAGAGATTGCCATTTATCAGACACTGAACTGGACTATCTGTATAAATGCTGTGACTAAAAGAACAGATTAGATAGAGGCTTGGAATTGTGCAGTGAATAATTCATACACTGACTCCACAAAGTCTGTCTACCATCTACAAGGCATAAGTCAGGAGTGTGATGGAATATTCCCCATTTGCCTGAATGAGTGCAATTCAAAACTCAAGAAGCTTGACAGCATTCACACAAAGCAGCCCACTTTATTGGCTCCATGGTCACAAACATTCACACCTTCTCCCATGAAACTCAGTAGCAGCAGAGTGAACCATCAGCAAGGTGCACTGCAGAAACCACCAAGGCTACTTATATGCACCTTCCCAACCCAGAACCATGACAATCGAGAAGGACAGAGGCAGCAGATACAGGGGAACTCCACCATCTGCAAGTTCCTCTCTAAGCCAGTCGTCACCTTGCTTTTAAAATATATCAAATCCCTTCTGTGTCACTGAGTTGGAACTCCATCTTTAACAACATTGTGGGTGTATCTGTACCAAATGAGCAGCAGTGTTTCAAAAAAAGCAGCTCACCACCACCTTCTCAATGGCAATATGGGATGGGAAATAAATGCTGGTCAGCTAGTGAAACTCTCATTCCATTAAAATTTTTTATAATTTTTCAGGATTCCCTCATTTTAAATGGGTAACTGCTTCAATCATCTTTGAGCTTATTGTTCTTCCTTCAGTTTTTTTTTACTGACTCACTCAACTTAGCTTCCATCAAGATTTCAAACAATCTACTAGTATGTCTTCTATTTCTAGAAAAGTCTTAGCAACATTTAAAGCAATGTAGTAAACTTTACCACAATACTTTCTCTAAAGGAGACTATGGGCATTCATAAATTTACCGAATTCCAAACCTGCAGCAATCCTCACTTTGCTCTGATCCTAGTGATCGTAATACAGAACAAGTCCCAGATTGAAACATAATATTGTTTACTAAGGAGGAGAATATTAACAAAGTGTTGGAAGGAGTAGGGAATGTAGAGGTAAGGGGCAGGGAGAAAACTGTTAGGCTGTATGTACTGGAAAGGCTTATCATGTTTAGTGTGGATAACTCATGTGATTCACATGGGTTGCATTTCAGAATGTTAAATGAAGCAGGGTTGGCATTTACAGAAAAGTTTGTCATAATCTCCAAGTTGCCTTTATAGGAGTGAATGCCAGAGAATTGGAGAGCAGCAAATGTTGAGTCAAGAACCCTTCAAAGGTCATTCCTATTAATGTCACACACACGCATATGGATTCACACTTCATAACAAATGGCATTGAAAGATAGAAGTCCAGAAATATAGAAAATAGGAGCAGGCATAGGCCATTCAGCCCTTTAAGCTTGCTCCACCATTCAATGTGATCATCCAATTCAACACTCCCTTTCTTCCCATATCCTTTCCTTTAAGCCCTAAGAACTATATCGAACTACTTCTTGAAAACATTCAATATTTTGGCCTCAACTGCTTTCTGTGGCAGACAGTTCCACAGGCTCCCCACTTTCTAGGTGAAGAGTTTCTCCTCTCTCAGTCCTGAATTGTGTACCCTGTATCATTAGACCGTAACCCCTGGTCATCAGGAACATCCTACCGTGTTTAGTCCTGGTAAAATGTTCTAGGTTTCTATTAGATTCCCCCTTTGTCCTTCTAAACTCCAGTGAATACAATCCTAACTGATTCAATCTCTCTTCATACATCAATCTTCTGATTCCGAGAATCAGTCTGATAAACCTTTGGTGCACTCTCCCCCCGCCCCCACCCCCAATCTCCCCCAGAGCCAAAACCATGGACAATTGGTCAGGTGATCTTTCCTTTCTTCTCAATACAAATGGACGTACAATTGTCCCTGATCTATTTCTTCATGCCTGCACTAATCTTGACTGAGCCATTAAAATGCAAACAAAATCTTAGATATATCATGGACAGCAACCTCCTACCTGTCCATGCAAGTTAGCATCTGAAAAACACCAGACTCACCACAACATCTCAGAACATCTCAGACTGATCTGTAATAGATTTAAGCACTTTGCCACCTTACTTTTGTACTTCACTATCAACTTGCATTGCTATCCTGCACCAGGCACCCATCTCATGGATTGGAACATAGTACATCTCCAGGCTCCTAGCTTTCTTACTGCTCACTCAATTTGCAGTTACATGGATGTTCACTGCAACTCTCTTTTGTCTTGTCTTTTAGTGCAGACAGAAAACCGGAGAAATTGGCAAGATTGGCAGCACTGAACTGTTAAGAAAGTGGACATGTTGCTGTATGATAGCATGTTCTATCAATGTCACACTTACAGCATTATGGCAACAACTTACGCTTGTCCACAATGTTCAGTGTCAGAGAAGACATGCAGCTGACCTTTTCAGACGGAAGATGGATCAAAAGCAGAAGCAAAAGGCACAGGAAGGAGTTCCCCAACACTTTGGATAGAGAGTATGGTGCTGTTTTCACAACGTTAATGAGATTGACGCACTCTGTATCAACTGTTTGTCCATCTTTTGGTATCAGAGAATCATCCTGAATTCTGACAAGGTCACTTTTTTTCTGTCAATTAACTAACATCATATTTAAATTGCTGTTTCTTAACAAACATAATGACTTATCTGAGAATTTCTTATGAATGGTTGACTGCTTACGCTAAGCAATGGTGGTCTGGTTGAGATGCTCTTCAGAGGGTTGGTGCAGACTTGATGGGATGAATGGCCTCTCAGCACTGTATGGAGGCTGTGATCTAGAAGCTGTGCTACAGTTTCTGTGACACCTCAGTGAGGGGGAGCTTTTGCTTAAATGCTTTGTACCAGGAGATACTTAGGATAGAGTTATACAGTTTAATAAAGAAAAATGTGGGTGCAAGAATTTTTAAAAAGGCAATAATAACTACATTAAAGCAGAGTTAGTGAACACTTTAGGTTAAGGAATAGGTAAATAGAAATGCAGTGGCAAGCATTTAAGGGGATGTTCCAGAAAGTGTAGAATAATTACATTCCAACAAATAAGAGAATTTCTAAGAAACTCTAAGATGATTAATGAAAATAGTCAAAGGTAGTATTAAACTCAAAGAAAAGACATACAATTGTGCAAAGATAGGTGGCAGTTCAGAAGATTGTGCAAAATATGAAAAGGTTAATAAGGGGAGAGAAATTAGAGTATGAGAGAAAGTTAGCCAAAAATATAAAAACAGATAAAAGTTTCTTTAGATATTTTAAAAATGAGTTTACAAAGTAACTAATGGTCCTATAGAAAATTAGTTGGGAGAATTAGTAATGCGGGATAAAGACATGGCAGATGAATTAAGCAGATATTTTACATCATCTTCACGCGAGAGGGTGTTTCACATTGCAACATATTAGATTCTTAAGGTGGCTGACAGGATAAATGCTGAGAGGATGATTCCACAATGAAGAATGTCTCAGACCAGAGGGCACAGCCTTAAAACAAAGGAATACTAATTAAGACTAGGATAAGATGGAATATCTTCTCTCAGAGGATTGTGAATCATTGAAACTCCTTGTGACCCAAGTCTGAGAATTAGGATTACCCTCCACACCACCCAATAATCTCTCCACCTACCCTGTCCATTTGTCAAACTAATCAGCAATGGTTGCGCAGAAGTGAATACTGGAAATCTGAAATAGAAACAAAAAGTAGCTGGAAATATTCAGCAGCGCTGACAGGATCTGTGGAGAGTGAACTCCTTGCCGCAGAGACCTGTGAGGACAGTGTTCTTGTGTGCAGTTAAGACTGAGAGAGATGGATTCTTGAACAGCAGAGGAATCAAGGGTTACCAGGAAAAGGCAGGAAAGTGATCATGAGGAATGTTGCCAGATCAGTGATAATTCTTTTAAATGATGGAGCAGGCTCAAGGGACTGAATGGCCAACTCCTATTTCTTATGGTCTTATGGTGCAAAAAACATTCCTGAAATAGGTATAAGTCAGGAATTGAAAAGAAGAGGAACCTACAAAAATTACAATCACCTGGAAAGCACCACTGAATAATTTGCTGGATCTGCTAATTGTCAAGTCCCCAGGTTCTGATGGAATTCATCCAAAGGTCTTAAAAGAGGTAACTAGTGAGATAGTTGATTTATTGGTTTTAACTTTCCAAAATACTTTAGATTTTGGACAGGTGCCTTTTAATTAGAAAATAGCTAATGTTAATGGAAAATAATTCCTTTATTCAAAAAGGTAGAGCGGCAGAAAGGAGGAAGCTATAGGCCAGTAACTTAACACCCGTCATAGAGAAAACAAAAGCTATTACTAAAGATGTTATAAAAGGGCACTTGGATAAGTTCAAGTTAATCAGGGAGAGCCAACAGAGTCTTGTCAAAGGGAAATAATGCTTATCAAATTTATTCACGTTCTTTGAAGAAGAAACTTGCACGTTGTTAAAAGGGAATTAGAGGATATATTGCTCTGAGATGCAGGGAGTCCTAGCACATGAATCACAGAAGGTTAGCATGTAAGTACTGCAAGTAATCAGGAAAGCTAATTGAATGTTTTTTTTTATTGTAAGAGGAACTGAATGTAAGAATAGGGAGGTTAGACTTTAGTTATATTGAGCAGTGGTGAGACCACACCCGGAGTATTGTTTATTGGCCATGGTACCTGCGGAAGGATGTTCAGAAAAGGTTTACTCAACTAATACATAGAATGAGTGATTGCCTTTTGAGGAAAGAATAGGTGGATTAAGCCTGAAAGCTCAGGAGTTTAGAAAAGTCAGATGTGACTTCTCTGAAGCATATATGATCCGGATGGACCTTGATCAGGTTGATCCCTCCTGTGGGAGAAATGAGCATCAGAATTTAAAAATGAGGGAGGATTTGAGACAGAGGAGAGGATTTTATTTTCCTCAAAGGGTTGTGAGTCTTTGGAAATCTCTTCATCTAAAGACAATGAATCCCGAATCTTTAACTACTTTTAAAGCAGAGGTAGATAGATTCTTGCATACCAAGGGGATTAAAAATTACTGGGACATGGAGAAATGTAGAGGTTAAAATCAGATCGCCCACGATCTTATTGGTTCAAAATATCAAGTGGGTGTTCTTGTCCCTTTGTGTGTTCTAATTTGGTCACTGGTCAGGAACAGGAAGCTGCAACTGAGGCAGGTAAGAGGACCCTCAATGTAGGAGCAATTGGGTCTAAGCCTCTGCAATTGTTCAATATGTTGTCATTCTTTCAGGTGTTCGATGCAAGGCAGCTAACAGGATAATGGATAGGTGAGAACCCAATTCTTTAGTCTGGGGGAAGTCTGAGACAATGGGTCAGCCGGGGCAGTCAGGTTTGTGGATTTTGGGCAGGAGGTAGAAACGGGCGATGGGGGGTTGTGGGACTATGAGGTTGAAGGCGGTGGATGGGAGATCCCCTGAGGTGATGAGGTTATGGATGGTCTGGGAGATGATGGTTTGGTGGTGGGAGGTGGGGTCATGGTCAAGGGGGCAGTAGGAGGAGGTGTCCGCGAGCTGGCATTTAGCTTCATCGGTGTAAAGGTCGGTGCGCCAAACTACTACCGCGCCTCCCTTGTCTGTCGGTTTGATAGTGAGGTTGGGGTTGGAACGGAGGGAGTGGAGGGCTGCACATTCCGAGGGTGAGAGGTTGGAGTGGGTGAGAGGGGTGGAGAGGTTGAGGCGGTTAATGTCGCGGCGGCAGTTGGTTATGAAGAGATCGAGGGCAGGTAAGAGGCCAACACGGGGTGTCCAGGTGGATGGACACCCTGAAGAAGGGCTCATGCCCGAAACATCGATTCTCCTGCTCCTTGGATGCTGCCTGACCTGCTGCACTTTTCCAGCAACACATTTTCAGCTCTGATCTCCAGCATCTGCAGTCCTCACTTTCTCCTCTGGAGGAAGTGGTAGCAGTGACAATGATCCCTTGCAAAATCTAACACTTTGACTCTTGATTGGGTGAAAACAAGGATCAATAGGTGCAGCACCAATAAGATTTGCATATTTAAAAGTATGTTTTTAGTTTACAGTTTTGACCCTACTGCAAATTTCCCTAATTTGTAATTGCCTGGAGATGCCTAACAAAAGAAAACTCCTACAGGTTTTGCACTCAAGTGCAGTCTGGCTACAAATTTCATGGAGAAATACATATGTAGTAGTAGGCTGGATGACACACAGGTTTCAGTATGACTCATGAACCAACTGAGTGGATGCATTGATTCTAAAAAAAGGCACTGACCCCCAACAAGATGCCCCTGACAAACATTTCCTTTATCCTGATGTGACCTAAGATGTTCTTCTAAGGTAGGGAAGCACACAATTTCTGGAATAAATGTTGATTTGTGAAATCTTGACAAAATGTCACAGAAAACTGTGTGCTATGTTAAAAGTTCACTTCAAATTTCTGATAGCAAGTGAATAGTAAAAGACAATGTTCATTTAAGTAGCATTCAAAATCCTCAGCAAAATGTCTTTACTCCAATCAGTTGCTTGCTTTTAAGAAAGGGTGTTAGGTCAACTGCTAGCCATCAAATTATAGTGCATAAATAAAGAACTGTGGATGCTGTAAATCAGACAAAAAAACAGAAATTGCTGGTAAAGTTCAGCAGGTCTGGCAATATCTGTGAAGAGAAATCAGAGTTAACATTTCTGGGTCCATTACCCTTCCTCAGAAGGGTTCTGAGAAAGGTTGACCACTCTGGAAATGTTAACTTTGATATCTCTTCACAGAGCTTAAAAATGTGTTGCTGGAAAATTGCAGCAGGTCAGGCAGCATCAAAGGAGCAGGAGAGAAACTTCTGAATTATAGTGCATGCTAGTTTGTGAGCATTAGAAACCATTTAAGTAGCAGTCAGGCCATTATAGAAACTTCATGTGACTGTTATAACTGCAAATTTTAATTCTTTCTTGCAAAAGATCTAATGGTGGCTTGGTAGATTCCCAACCTCCAAACTAGAATGTGGAGGTTTAAGTCCCACCTTCCTCCAAAGAAGCAATACAAAATATCTGAGTAGTTTGATTAAAAGGAAAGGATATAACTAACTCTTCTATCAAAATGGTGTCTTAAGCTAATTGCAGACAATCTCGGTTTATAACCCAATTTTTGCAACCTTGGCTGCCCCTTAGTATCTGAACCATTGAAAATTGTATCCCACAAATGTTCATACTGTTTTCCAAAAAAGGTTATTGGTGAAACCAACAAAATTTAGTCAATGGCTATGGATTGAGGGCTCAGTGGTGCAAAGTAGGAAATGGATTTACTTTATGGATGACTGCTGCCTGTGTGCTTTATGGATGACTGCTGCCTGCTGATTGATTGTTGGAGTATCCCTTATTGATTTGTAAACTATGTTCATTGCTCAATTAATTTATTAATTCCATGGTGCCTGTTGATCCATTAATTTATTGATTTGTGGATTCCTGTTGGTTTCTGAATTACCTGTGAGTTTGCTTCCCAATTAATTTGCTGGTGCCCACAGCATCATGAACTTATTAATTCACTGGCATCTGCTTCTGCATTAATTCATTGATTCATTGGTGTGCACATTAGTTTATGAATTTATTAATTCACTGCTGCTTTTTATCCATTAATTTGTTGGTGCCCACTATACTAATGTGTTACAGCACTAATTTGATCACTGCTGTTTAATTTATGAATTAGGTCATTTACAGTCATTTTTAAATTCATAGCTGTCTGTTTATTTCTGCTGCAATATTCATCATTATCCCTTCATGGCAACCACAAAGCATGCAGTTTGCCTCTTACAAATGACAAAAACACAAGTTCTGACTTAAATTCTTCATTTCTTTTACTTAAAGTTATAAGCACAGCTTCTTTTTTTCCCAGGCACACATTATCTATATCCTTTCAGGACATTGTGGTACAGGTTTTAAAAAATGTACAAGCCCTAGCTGCCTGTGTCCAATGTTTTGAGAAGTCAACTCGGTCAACATAAAAATAATGACTGTGTACACCATTTGAGTACACCGTTTGAGTATTACTGAAAAAAATACACATTATTTTAGATGAAATATATTTTTGTTTCTGCAATAGCTATGAAATTGATTGGATTTGATTTATTGTTGTCATATGTACAGAGATACAGTGAAAAGTGTTGTTTTGCATGCTCTAGAGGCAGATCGTACCACCAGGTAGCAAAACAGAGTACAGAATACAGGGGTACAGCCACAGAGAAAGATCAACATTAACATTTGAGAGGTCCTATCAAAAGTATGATAACAGCTGAGAAGAAGCTGTTCATGAATCTGTTTGTTGGTGTATTCAAACATATATATATATATATATCCTGCTTGATGGAAGAGAGTATAATCAGGTTTGTGGAGGGGTCTTTGATTATGTTGGTTGCTTTCCTGAAGCAGCGGGAAGTATAGATAGAGTCAGTGGATGGAAGGTTGGTTTGTGTGTTAAACTGGGCTGTGCTCACAACTCTTTAGTTTTTTGTGGTCTTGGAAACATCAGTTGCCATACCACGCTGTGACTTATCCAGATAGGAGGCTTTCTCTGGTGCATCTATAAAAATCAGTAAGAGTCTTTGTTGACATGCTGCATTTCCTTAGCCTCCTGAGGAAATGGAGGCATTGTTGTGCTTTCTTAACCATTATGTCAATGTGGTTGGGCCAGGGCAGATTGTTGGTGATCATCACTCTCAGGAACTTGACGCTCTTGACCATTCATGCAGGCAGGAACCTGCTCTCCACGTTGCTTCCTAAAGTCAATGACCAGCTCCTTAATTTTGCTGACATTGATGGAATGAAGGGGATGGCTTTAATATATACAGTCAGTGATGTATTCAAAGCCTTAATATACAAGATTGGATTTTTATTTACTTGAATGGTCTAATGCTCAATGAAGTAACTGCTGGGATTTATTTAACTCAGGAAATCTGGTGACTCAGAAAATTTGATTTAGCAAGGGAAGAGATACTGTTCTGCTCTTTTACAGACCACAGTATGAATCACGAGAGGAAGAAAAAGACTGCAAGACTTGACAGCTGAAGTCTAGGAACACTAATTAGGCAAATGGGTAGGTATTACTTGATACATTTTGAGGTTTAGCTTTGGCTCTAAATGAGGGAACCTATAAGCTAGGACAAGCATAGTGTTGTATTAAACTCTTAGGTTAATTGGTTAAACTACTTGATATAGTTACCATGATAATTGCAGAAAGAATTTGTTTTATTTGCTCATGAATTGTGGGCATCAGTGGCAGGGCCAGCATTTGTTGCCCCATCCCTAATTGCCCAGAAGGCAGTTTAAGAATTAACCACCTTGCTGTGAATCTGGAGCCACATGTAGGCCTGGAGTCACATGTCACAAGGTAAGGGTGCAGTTTCCTTCCCTAAAGGACATCAGCGAACCAACTGGGTTTTACCAACAATCGGCAATGGATTCTTGGTCATGATGAGATGCTCAATTTTTGAAAAATGGATTCAAATTCTACTATCTGCCAACATTCAAACCCAAGTCCCCAGGAAATTACCTAGGTCTCTGGATTAACATACCCCTTATAATAGTAGGCCATCCAGTCCTCTAAAAATTGAAATAAATAAATTTATATGAATGCTGCTGAAGAAGACACCTTTTTTTCAGTTTGCATTAATCACAAGAAGTCACAGAAGTACCCAGAGTAATGGGAAAACCAACACTTACATGATATGGGAGGAGGGTACTAATAGACTTTGATTGGTAGAGGTGGTGCCATAAAGAATGGATCAAATCAAGATCAGTTCATGATGACTGAAATTTAACTGCTAACGTTAGTTGAAACTTTTAAACACATACATTGACTTTGATTATTCAAGACAATGCCTTGACAAATAGGCCGCAGAATGGTTGTCACTTGTTTTGTTGAGTTGAAACAGACACAGTGTGTGTTCATGGAGGAGAAAGTAAGGACTGCAACTGCTGGAGATCAGAATCGAGTGCCTCATCTTCTGCCTTGGAACCCTGCAACCACACGGTATCAATGTGGATTTCACCAGTTTCCTAACTTCCCCTCCTCCCACTTTACCCCAGTCCCAAGCCTCCAACTCAGCTCCACCCTCTTGATCTGTCCATCACCTTTCCCATCTATCTACTCCATCCTCCTGTCTGACCTAACACCTCCCTCCCACCTTCGTCTGCCTATCGCATCCCTCTCATTTATCTCTCAGCTCTCCGGCCAACAAACCTCACTCCAGATGAAGAGCTTATGCCCGAAACTTCAATTCTCCTGCTCCTCGGATGCTGCCTGACCTGCTGTATTTTTCCAGCACCACACTCTCGACCGTGTGTATTCATGTTTTTTCAGTCTACAAAGAACAAGATCTAGCATGTTAAAGGATTATCAGACAGGTACAGTGTGGCATACTTGCATGTACTGGAAGCTGTATACAGGTCTGTTATAACACATTTTTTGTCAACACAAATTCACTGTAACGTGATTGATGAATTGGGGACGTTGTTTCTACCGTGCAAACTTTTAAAGCATGTGTTGGCGGTTAGGCGATTACAGTGCCAACACTTTAAGTACTGTTTCTAAAGCGCGATTTTTCTATAATGCAGGGTTGCACAAGAACCGCCTGTATCCACTCATGCAGTACAAATATTGTTTTCCCCTTTTCTTTGTAAATTGTACAATGAGTGCAAAATGAAAAGCCTCAGCAATACTTAGGTTCCACACTACCAGACACCTAAACAAAATAAGGTTAGTCGGAGATATGGCAGAACAGGTTGCAAGTCTGAATTGCAGAATGTGTAAGTTTGAAAACAGCTAGATTCCCCAAAGCAAAGAGGATAGGAGATGTGAAATAAAAATAGAAAGTGCTAGAGAAAATTAGCCTGGCAGCATCTATTGAGAGAGACTCTGTCCCAAGATTCTTCTCTTTTACTGCAGGGAACAGGAAAAAGACGGCATTTATGTTGTTGGAAAAGGAAGAGAAGACATGAGCTGAACAGATGATGAATGCAACCCAAAGAAAAGACAAAGACAAATTGGGTAATGGGGTAATGGCAGTAAAAGAGTGATCTT
Organism: Chiloscyllium plagiosum; assembly: GCF_004010195.1. Taxonomy (NCBI): domain Eukaryota; kingdom Metazoa; phylum Chordata; class Chondrichthyes; order Orectolobiformes; family Hemiscylliidae; genus Chiloscyllium; species Chiloscyllium plagiosum. The sequence goes on from NC_057711.1 coordinate 44,934,935, forward strand.
GATGCAAAATAAATGTAAATGATAGCTGTGAATAGTTGAAATCTTGGTTGGCTTTACTGAGAAAACACCCACATAAACAAGACACTAGGCAGGATATGCGGAAGGAGTGTAATCAAAATGGAAAACGGTGTTAATATTCTGAGTAGAACTCAATATTGACTCTTGAGTGCTGTAAAGTGTCCAAGCAGAAAATGAGGCAGTATTCCTTCAGCTTGTGTTGGGCTTCACTGTAACACTGCAGAAGGCCTAGGAAGGAAACATTAGCATGGGAGAAAGGGTATATTGAAAAGGCAAACAACTGGAAGATTGGGGTGATTCTTACAGTCAGAGCAGTGATGTTTTGCAAGACAATCATCTAGCCTGGTTTTGGTCTTGTCAATGCAGAGAAGACCACACTGTAGGTAGTGAATCCTGATGAAGGACTTTTGCCCAAAACATCCATTTTCCTGCTCCTCTGATGCTTTGCTTTTCCAGCAACACTCTAATCTTGAATGAACATATGTGCCAAAGAGTGGCAGATAGAGTTTAATTTAGATAACTGTGAGGCCAAGTCAGGACAGGACTTATACACTTGACTCTCCAGCAACTGCAATCCTCACTTTCTCATAGGGAATGCTTTCGAACAAGGAGACCTTAGGATACAGGTTGATAGTTCCTTGAAAGTGGAGTCACAGTTACACAAGATGGGTGAAGAAGACATTTGCTATGCTTGCCTCTATTAGCCAGTGCATCGAGTATAGGAGTTGGGATGCTATGTTGCAGTTGTGCATAATATTGGTTAGGCCACCTTTGGAATACTGCGTTCAATTTTGGTCTCCCTGCTATAGGAAGGACGTTGTGAAACTTGAAAGCTTTCAGAAAAGATTTACAAGGATGTTGCCAATATTGGAGCATTTGAGCTATAAAGAGAAGAGGAATATGTTGGGAATGTTTTCCTTACAGGTGAGGAGTGACCTTACAGAGGTTTATAAAATCATGAGGGGCATGGATAGTGTGAATAGTCAAGGTCTTTTTTTCCCAGGGTAGGGGAGTCCAAAACTAGAGGGTACAGGATCAAGATGGGAGGGGAATAATTTAAAATGGACGTAACTCTTTTGCCAACTCTTTTACACAAAGGGTATTGTGTTTATGGAACGAGCTGCCAGAGGAAGTGGTAGAGGCTGGTACAATTACAACATTTAAAAATACATGAATAAGAAGGGTTTAGAGGGATATGAGCCAAATGCTGGCAAATGGAACTAAATTAATTTAGGATATCTGGTCGACATGGACAAGTGGGATGAAAGAGTCTGGTTCCGTGCTGTACAACTCTGTGACTCTAAGTACAAGGAAAACTCTACTTCACCTGGGTGTGTTTGAGGCCCTGGAGAGTGAGGAGGGATTATTGCTGGAGAAACACAGCAGGTCTGACAGCATCTATGGAGAGAAAGCAGAATTAAAGTTTTGGGTCCAGTATTCCTTCTTCAGAACCCTTCTGTGGCTCAGAAGGCTGTTGGGATTGGGGCTGGGCTGGTGAGAAGCAGGATGGTGGAAAATCAGAAAAGAAGTGTGGATGCTGTGTAGTGGGGGAAAGGTAGCATCTTCTGTATTCAGGAATGACAATCCTGAAGTATATTGGCTATGAGTTGAGAGATATCTCATGAAGGCTGGAAAGCAACTTGGAAAGAGAAGAGTAAATCCAGTTGTTGTGGTCCTTGCTGGAACAAATTGCATAGATAAGAAAAGGGATCAGGTCCAGTTTGAGGAATATTGATTTAAGAAAAGAATTCACCTCAGGGAAGAGATAAACAGTGCAGAAGAAGCTTGACACATGCTCCATCCTGAAGGAACACTATGACTAGTGAGTACCTTACATAGAGGGAAATGACTTGAGTGAGGGGTGTAGTCTCATAAGGAACAGGCAGTCTCAGGAATATCTTGTTTAAAATCGGACGATGCAATGTAGTGCTATATGCTTTATAATAATCATCCTACACAAGCACTTGCCATTTAAAAGAAAATGGCTGGAAACCTCTGCCCTGTGGGACCGAATGATGTAATTGTAGAGAGCAGGAACTATGTCACAGAGAGATTTCATTATTTTGTCCAAGGTAACAAAATTGAAGCAGATCAAGTCATCCCTGCACTCCTAAGTATTATGGGGAGAAATAACTTCTAACTTCCTGAGGAGTCTGGTGCAGCCAGAGATGCCAGGTTCTAAAATTAATGAAGGAATAGTTGGAATCTTACAGAACTATTTTTCACAAAACCATTGGTGATTACTGATGATTTGAAGATGCTGGTGTTGGACTGAGGTGTACAAATTTAAAAATCACACCTGATGAAGGAGCAGTGTACAAATTTAAAAATCACACCTGATGAAGGAGCAGCACTCCAAAAGCTAGTGCTTCCAAATAAACCTGTTGGACTGTAGCCTTCTGTTGTGTGATTTTTAAAATTGGTGATAATTAAAAGGCTCAGATTCCAGCCAGCACGATGGTGAATCTATTTCCCAGGTCGTAGCCACTTTGAACAAGTTAGTAGAGTTCTGTGAACTCGGTGACAACTTCAATGATTCTATCAGAGACAGACTAGTATGTGGTTTAAGATGTGAAGCAATCCAGAAGAGACTACCTGTGGAACGCTACCTGTACTTAGAAAACTACATTGGAAATAGCACTCTCAATGGAACTAGCAGCCAAGGCAGCTTAACAGCTAAGCTCAAACATGAGAGTTTACACAATGGTGGCTGAGAGACTGGTACCAATGCAGACTCAAAGCTGTCATTGGTGTGCAAAACCAGGTAATGGAGCAGCAAATTGCTGGTTTAAAGAATCAGTATGCAGAAACTGTGCATAAAGGGCACTTGAACAGACTTGTTTGAGGAAGAAACATGAACAACACACAACTAACGTACAGAAACTGATGAGTAGAAGGAAAATCTACATAGTACAAAAAGAGCAAGAGAAAACCCAGACTCTCAATCCAAAGAGGAACTGCTGTTAAACATTGCTAGTGACACCAACCCATATAGGATCTCTCCCCTACTGAATAGGCTAACCAGTAAGAATGGAGGTGTACACCAGTGCATCAGTATCGTTGACCTCAAAGTGTGTATCAGAATCAGCTCAATTGCATTGCACTGAAAACTCTTTAAAATGGTATTAAAATTTTACCAAGGTGAAATGGCACCTTTAAGCTGTTATATCAATGTGAATTGAAAGATTGATTTATAAGATCATTCTGAAGATTTCTCTTTATATGGTACCAAAGCAGTTTTTTCAGTTTCATTAGGAAGAATGTGGTTGGAGAAGATCTACTCACCTGGGCTGAATTAAATCACACGTCAGATTTTGATACTGAACTATCACAACCAAATAAGCCATGTTTTCAGTGGGCGTCTGGGAAACATGGAAAAGATCTTGGTCAAATTGAAAATCAAGGATGAGAATCAAGCACAATTTTGCAATGCTAGATCAGTACCTTATGCAATTAGGTCAGAGGTCAAGACAGAATTAGGCAGGCTAGTCAAAATGAGAGCCCTTGAACCCAGCAATGTGAATAATTGGGCCATGAAGTAAGATAGATTGGTACATATCTGCAGTGAGTTTTAAGGTCTCTTTTTATCTGGTACTCTGTGCTGAGCAATATCCTTTGCTTTTAAAGGACATATTTTCTGAACTAGCTGGAGGTCAGCTATTCATTAAAATTGATCTTGGACAAACCTTTTTCCAGGTGAATCTAAAGGAAAAAGTAGTGAGGAAAGACAAATGTGATTTTCTTAAATATTCCATCAAATATTTAAGTTATGTCATTGATGCCAAGGGACTACAAAAATCACCTTCAAAAGTAAATACCATCAGTGAGGCACTAGCACCCAAAAGGTCTAAGCCAACTATGACTATTTTTGGGCTAACTAAGTTACTACGGCATGCTTGTCCCAAATCGTGCCACCATTCTCAAGATGTTCAACAATTTCTTATGTCAAAGTAAGAATTGGAAATGGGAAGATCAATATGAAAGATCCTTTACATGAGCCATAAAGGCTTTATTTCAGACTGAAGTCCTATTCCATTTGACTGAAGTCCTATTCCATCACAAAGTTACCATAGTATGTCACTGCATGGAATGGGAACAATCGTTTCTCACATATTACCCAATGAAGACAAGAAGCCAATTGTTTTTGCATCAATATCCTGAAGAAAAAGCAGAAAGGATAGAATGCACATATAGTGAAAGAAGGCCTTGGAGTCATTTTGGCATTAGACAATTCCACCAGTACTTGGGTGGCTCGACTAACCACCCACAGATCATTGCCCACAATATTTGGGCCACACACAGGGATATCTTCTCCAGCAGTGGAAACGTATACGGAGGTGGGCATTGCTTCTATTCCCTCACCACACAATTAAATATCAGCAATCCAACATAAGTTGACAGGAGAACACAAGGACTGCTCTTGCTAAGATGCAGAGACATCTGTTTCTTGACATGTAGCACCTTTTATTGCATTGCAACAGTCAATTAACCAGGCATTACATACCACAACTAACCAGTAGCAGCAACACTTTCTGCCTCTTATGTCTTGCAAGTGGATCCATCTTCCCAAAGAGCAGCCCATCACCCACAGAGAAGAGTACCCTGGTTTCCCCATCTCATCCTGCGTAAGTATGGGATGGAACATCATCTGTTTTGCCTCCTGGATCTTCCTAAGCAGCATGGATGACAATGTTCTTGCTGGGTTCTGTGGGGTCACCCACTGAGTTTCACACACCTGCAGTTCCACACTGAGAGAGAAATGCCTCTGACAAAATAGTTTGTTCATCATCCTATGTTGTACCCACTGTTCACTTAGAAAACAAATTAATGTTTAAAGTTTCTTTCACAAGCAATCATATGTCAATAGTTTTACCATTTCATAAACCCTTGCTTTTCACCATTCATGTGATTACCCTGTCTCTGCTGTGGCTGCAAATTTTACATGGTGACATGCAACATCACTTCTTGATGTAACAAATCAAAATGCGGTTGCAGGGCTCACACTGCATTGGCTCACTCTGACACCCTAGGATTGTCCTCCCATGTTTTCCTGCTATTTGGCTGGCTATGTGCACAGGATTGTATATCTCAGTGAGTACCCCAGGAGTGACACTGACTGGAAGGTATGATCGAGACATTCCATACTGCAGGATAATCAGGGGCGAGCCACACAGCAGCCTGTGTGAACAACTTAACATGTGTTAGAGGACAATGTTGCTCCCCTATGAAGGACCTGTGAGTGGCTGCTGATGCAGCTCCCTCCCCTCACCCCACACCGGCTCAATTACCACTCGCCCCCACCTGCCTCCCCCATTGTGAGTCCCTTCACAACAATTCTCCTCAATGTTGTACAATCTGCGTGCTTCATGAATGGCTTGACAATGAGTGGTCCTCTGTGATTGGCTCTTAGCCATTGTGTTAATGTGTTGCTGAGATCATCAACATCCCATTTGCCTTGCTAGGGGACATTCTGTTCAGCTTGCAGGCTTCAGAATCTCCAGATCATCACCCAACCTGTGTAAATGTGGTTAAACTCACCACTGGCCCCTACTTGTAAAATCATAGAGTCATACAGCACAGAAACAGACCCTCCAATCCACCTCATCATGCCAACCAGGTTTCCCAAACTAAACTACTCCCATTTGCCTGTGTTTGGCCCTCTAAACCTTTCCTGTTCATGTATTTGTCCAAATGTCTTTTACGTCATTCCTACCACTTCCTCTGGTAATTCTTTCCACATATGCACCACTGTCTGGGTGACAAAGTTGCCTCTCAGGATCCTTTTAAATCTTTCTATAAGACCATAAGACATAGGAGCCATTCGGCCCATCGAGTCCACTCCGCCATTCAATCATGGCTGATGAGCATTTCAACTCCACTTACCCGCATTCTCCCCGTAGCCCTTAATTTCTTGTGACATCAAGAATTTATCAATTTCTGCCTTGAAGACATTTAGCGTCCCAGCCTCCACTGCACTCTGTGGCAATGAATTCCACAGGCCCACCACTCTCTGGCTGAAGAAATGTCTCCGCATTTCTGTTCTGAATTTACCCCCTCTAATTCTAAGGCTGTGTCCACGGGTACTAGTCTCCTCGCCTAACGGAAACAATTTCCTAGCATCCACCCTTTCCAAGCCATGTATTATCTTGTAAGATTCTATTAGATCTCCCCTTAATCTTCTAAACTCCAATGAATACAATCACAGGATCCTCAGCCGTTCCTCATATGTTCGACCTACCATTCCAGGGATCATCCGTGTGAATCTCCACTGGACACGCTCCAGTGCCAGTATGCCCTTCCTGA
>NC_057711.1:44941306-44942841 GCF_004010195.1 Chiloscyllium plagiosum
GAATTTTCTCACTGTTTAGAAAGTAGTCCATGCTTCTATTCTTTTTTCCAAAGTGCAAGACCTCGCATTTGCTCACATTGAATTCCATCAGCCATTTTCTGGACCACTCTCCCAAACTGTCCAGATCCTTCTGCAGCCTCCCCACTTCCTCAGTACTACCTGCCTGTCCACCTAACTTTGTATCATCAGCAAACTTCGCTAGAATGCCCCCAGTCCTTTCATCTAGATCATTAATATATAATGTGAACAGGTGCGGCCCCAACACTGAACCCTACAGGACACCGCTTGTCACCGGCTGCCATTCCGAGAAAGAACCTTTTATCCCAACTCTCTGCCTCCTGTCAGACAGCCTCCTCAATCCATACCAGTAGCTCACCTCGAAAACCATGGGCCCTCACCTTGCTCAGCAGCCTCCCGTGTGGCACCTTATCAAAGGCCTTTTAGAAGTCTAGGTAGACCACATCCACTGGGTTTCCCCAGTAGTCTAACCTACTTGTCACCTCTTCAAAGAACTCCAACAGGTTTGTCAGGCACAACCTCCCCTTACTAAATCCATGTTGACTTGTTCTAATCCGACCCTGCTCTTCCAAGAATTTAGAAACCTCATCCTTAATGATGGATTCTAGAATTTTATCAACAACCGAGGTTAGGCTAATTGGCCTATAATTTTCCATCTTTTGTCTTGATCCTTTCTTGAACAAGGGGGTTACAACAGCGATCTTCCAATCATCCGGGACTTTCCCTGACTCCAGTGACTTTTGAAAGATCTCAACCAACGCCTCCACTATTTCCTCGGCCACCTCCCTCAGAACTCTAGGATGTAACCCATCAGGGCCAGGAGATTTATCAATTTTAAGACCTTTTAGCTTTTCCAGCACTTTCTCTTTTATAATGGCAACCATACTCAACTCTGCTCCCTGACTCCCTTTAATTGTTGAGATATTACTCATGTCTTCCACTGTGAAGACTGACGCAAAGTACTTATTAAGTTCTCCTGCTATTTCCTTATCTCCCATCACTTGGCTTCCAGCATCAGTTTGAAGTGGCCCAATGTCTACACTTGCCTGTCGTTTGTTTCTTATGTATTGAAAGAAACTTTTACTATCATTTCTAATATTACTGGCTAGCTAACCTCATATTTGATCCTCTCCTTCCTTATTTCTCTCTTTGTTATCCTCTGTTTGTTTTTGTAGCCTTCCCAATCTTCTGATTTCCCAGTGCTCTTGGCCACTTTATAGGCTCTCTCTTTTTCTTTCATAGATTTCCTGACTTCTTTTGTCAGCCATGGCTGTCTAATTCCTCCCTGGATAATCTTTCTCTTCTTGGGGATGAACCTCTGTACAGTGTCCTCAATTTTACCAACAAACTCCTGCCATTTTTGCTCTACTGTCTTCCCTGCTAGGCTCTGCTTCCAGTCGATTTTCATCAGTTCCTCTCTCATGCCCTCATAAATAAATTTAACTGTAACACCATTACATCCAATTTTGCCCTTCTCTCTTTCAAACTGCAGACTGAACTCTACCATATTATGATCG
>NC_057711.1:44943631-44991699 GCF_004010195.1 Chiloscyllium plagiosum
TCACCTTGACCTCTTTCCACCTATCACATTTCCGAAGCCCCTCCCCCAAGTCCCTCCTCCCTATCTTTTATCTTCGCCTGCTGGACCAACTTTCCTCATTCCTGAAGAAGGGCTAATGCCCGAAACGTCGATTCTCCTGTTCCCTAGATGCTGCCTAACCTGCTGCGCTTTTCCAGCAACACATTTCCATCCTAAATTTCAGTCAATGAAGGAAATGGGAAAATGGCCCACCCCATCAAATGATCAGACCTTTCAGCACTGGCCCTCACCTGCTCAAACCCTGGCTGGTAGATACACATGTGCACAACTTGGAGATTCCTCCCCTCCACCAGACTAATCCCCCAAAGGAGACAAACTATTGACCATGACCATGGAGGCATCCCCACTTCCCCAACCCCCAACATGCACCCCACAACAGCACCACACCCATTCCATCTAATGTCAGAGGTCTGACCATGCCCAACACTGACTATGCCCAGGACTGATAAGGGAGGCTGCCCTTGGTGAACTGTGCTAGAATCCCCCAGACTGATGGGTTTCCCATGGATTTTGCTGCTGACTACTCCCCTCAGACATGTTCCATTGTTTGTTGAATATATCATGTGAATGGTGCAAATACTGAGACCACATGGTTCAGGTGCTAGAATAACATGGCACACTGACATAAGACAAGCTGGACATGCCCTTGACTGAGGCCTGATATACAACATGACCACTTGCCTGGTTGTATGTGCTAATTGCCAATGAAAGGCATACCAGGGCAGGATAGGTCAAGGCATGCATTCTACAGGACATGTTGGTAAACACCAGATGCATGTGCACTGAGAAAGCAAGAAACTGCCCATGAAGATAGTCTGATTAAGGCCATGTAGTAGATTCCTTTCCTTATTTGTGTTTTTGTACAGGTTTCAGTACGGAACCTGTAATTGATACAGACATACACTGCCGGTTGCTAGTGTACCCTCCTCAAACAATCCGCCTTTGTAGGGCGTTTGATATCTGTAATGGAAGGGTATGTATGGCCAGTGCTGGTGGATCGAGCCCTGTTGTCTAGTTTGTCCATGGTCAACATGCATTTGCTGGACAAGTTGTGAGTTGAATCCACCAAGAACCTCCATCACTTTGTGTCAAGTTTTCCCAATTGCTAGTTTGTACGGTGAGTTTGATACGCTTGCATTAGATGGCCGGTTAAGCTAAGCTGTTTAACGAGCAATAATGGGAACTTACTGTGGGTTCATGAGAATCTTGCCAAGCCATTTTTTTGAAAAATGAAAGAGGTGCGACCAGATGATCTTGACATTGAGATTAGCATCATCCAATTCTACCACGAATCTCACCATAGCCCATGTAGTTCAGAGTTGGTAAGCTTCCATCCTATACACACATATTTAGATGCAGAACAACAAGGAGACCTAATAAATCTGAGGATGACGTAAAGATATTTGTGAACCAACTGAGTTTTTAATGACAATCTGATAATCTCATGGTCACCATTACTAATGCTTCTTTTTTCATTCCAGATTTATTTAACCAATGGAATTTTAATTCCTCAGCTGCCATGGTGCCATCTGAATTTATGTCTCCAGATCATTGGTGCAGTAACATAACATAACTACTGTTCTACTTTACCATGCAAAAGTCAAACATCAACAGAAGCTTAAAGGGACTGTTTTGATGGACTGCCAAAATTACACTAATGTGAAACTGCCACTGCATTGCCCTGCAGTAGATATTGACATAATTCTTGGTGTTCTGCTGAATGCTGACATTGTTGGTATCCTGCGTTGCTAAGGCAACAATGATGGAAAATATGAGGTATGATCTCACTCTGTCATTAACTACCTAATTTGAATGTGCCCACCATAATTGAGCAGGTGCATCTGACACTCTCTACGACTTCTGGCAGAGAATGTATGCAGCGCAAAAGTGGCTCAGAAACCAGAATTATGGCTCTTTGTCCAGATTTATAACCTCCAAACCAACTATTTACACTAAAGTAGTGGTAAAGGAAAAAAATCCTGTCCATTGTATTTCTGTACTATACAATGAGAAGGAAAAAATTACAGTAAAAAAAGAAGCAGAATAAGAAATACAATTCGACACAGCAAGAAACAAAAGTGATAATGAAATTGTTAGATGCAGGAGGAAGAGTAGTCTGAAAAAAGTGGAAGAAACATGGAAAGACAAAGAAAAAGAGACAAAAGTACTTTTAAAACTCAGAAGCAAAACATCAGAAAAGAAAAACCATTGTTTAAAAATTATGGCAACCAGTTATGTGATATATAGATTTTCTTTTGGGAACATTATAATTATTTTCCTATTAATAATACAAATGAATATAACTGCTGAGATGACTCAGAAAATGGGTACACCCTGTTGTCATTATTGTTTGATCAGACATTTTACAGATACTGACCAGGTCTTCAAACCATCCATTGTTTTGAAATGGCATTGATACAGTGTTAACTAATGGTAAATGTTAAAACTTTCATCATATTACAGTTTGGAAAAATGTAATAAAGTAAATACAAACATTTTGCATATTACTGGTATAACATTGTCTCCCAAGCATTAATTATATATTCATTGTTAGACTTCTGCTAGCTCTAGTGTTCATGGGCTGTCATTCCTAAGAATTGCATAATAAGTTATTGTGCTTTAAAAACACTGTGCTGAATTGTAGTGAAAAAAGGTCACAAGAAAATCATGCTATTTTTGGAGAATGGAGGAACACCAATATCCAAAATCTGACTCAAAAGTAAGACAAGCAATACTTCCTCTAACATCCTCTTTATTCATTGTAATTACAGAATGATTTGATGAGATGCAGGATAACCTTGGGGTAGATTTCTAAGATTTTGGTGTTTACCTTTGAAAACGTGTGGTCCAATTTGATTATTTTCGGAAGTGCTTTCATAAGAGCTGAGTGAAATATTTTCAATTCATGCCAGAAACTATTTCAGAATCAGAATATGCATTCAGTACGTCAGCAACAGCATTGGAACAAATTTGGTATTGGGTCCCTTTTGAATGAAACTGGTGAGACAATCTGACAACCCAATGCAGTTCAGCAGTTGGAACCAGATAAGGCTTGTCTGAATTCATTGCTGAGCTAGTTCACAGGTAGACCAGAAGATAAAACTAAGGGAAATGAGTCCAAACTGGCAGCTGCCTGAGAAATTTGCTTTGAGTCAGGAGGAGCATTTCTGCTCGTTCTCCCCAGAAATACGTATTTTTAAAAAATGTAGCCATTTCTTGAGTTGCACCTCCAAATATCGATTTTAGGATTGACAGCTTAAGACCTGGTAAAATGAGGTAGAGCTTGTATGAAACAGACTGCACTCATGTATTTTGCATTGACATCTTACATCAAGCCCAAGTTCCTGACTTGCAAGTGCAAATTATTTTAGATGGCAACTCCTTGACACCTAAAATGGCTCTTCTTCCAGAATAACAGCTGACAATTAGCAGGGCCCAATGTGTATGCGTGGTTATGAGCTGAAATTCTTCCCCAAATGAGTGTAATATAATTGAATGCTGACTCCTATAATATTCATATTCATATAGGTGGACTTCACACAACGTTTCTCTCTGCCTTTTATATATGTACATCCACTACTTAAATGTATATATTCAACACCACAACATTAAATCATTGCTCAGTAGTACAGAACTTATATTGTGCTAAAAGGACAAATGAAATCAAAGCTTTTCATCCTGCACTGATCAGGACTCGGACACAAGAAACAGACTTGTTAAAAAAAAGGACACTAATGTATACACGACAAAGAGAGGGCACGGATTGTTTGAGTCATCTTTGATATAGAGATGCAGTAGGAACATTCAACTGTCAATCTTAGTTCTCAGATTAGTCAGGTGGGCTCAGGTTGATCAAGGTGTTACATATATATATGAACATTTGAATCTGGAGCAGAAGTAGTGCATTTTGCCCCTTGAAGTTGCTCTATTATTCAATAAGCTCTTCGCTGATCTGTTCATGTTCAGATTTCAACATTGCCATCTATCCATGTAAATCTTCGAATGCCTTGCCTCATTCTATTGAACTCTAGTGAAAACAAGCCCAGTGTGTCCAATCTTTTTCATAGACTTGCAGACTCATAGATGTTTACAGGACAGAAGGATATCATTTGGCCATCATGCTCATGCCTGTAAACAATGATTTGACTGTACTAATTCCAATCTCCAGCTTTTGGCCCATACAGCTGGAAACTACACCAATGCAACTGAACATCAAAATACTGCTTAAATGTAATGAGATATTTTTAATCAATCATCCTTACAGGTAGTTAGTTCCGGTCTTGCATCATCTTCAAGGTAAAAAGATTTCTCTTCAACTTTCCTCTTGACCTTCTATCTCATAGTTTAAATTTATGATTCCTGATTACTGGTCCTTTGACTGATGGGAAAGAAAACCTATCAATGTTCCTTATAATCTCATTCACCTCTAACAGGTTTTCTCGTAACCGTCACTGCTTCAAGGAAAAGCTCACCAATTTAATGAACCTTTTCCCCTATCTGAAGTCGACCAGCCCAGACTACATCCTGGCAAATCTTCTCTGCACCCACCCTAATAGAATCACATCCTTCTAATAATGTGGTGACCATAACTGCACACAGTGCTCCATTGTGGCCTAATCAGTGTTTTATACAGTTCCAGCAGTACCTCCCTGCTCTCGTATTCAATGTTTCTGCTAATAAAGGCAGGTGTTCAATTTGCCATCTTAACCACCTTATCTGTCTGCTACCAGCAGGGATCTGTAGCTATGCACACTAAGGCCTTTCTCAGCACATTCCAGGCTCTTCCCATTCATGGTGTAATCCCCATGTTAGCCTTTCTCAAGTGCACTGCATTACATTTTTCCAGGTTGGATTCCATTTGATATCGTCCTGCATTTTCCTGCTATCCTCTACACTAATTGCTCCCTACAAATCTTCTGTCATCTCCAACTTGATTATATTACATTTCAGACCTGGCCATTAACAATAAATCACAAACAGATAGGGTCCCAGCACTGAACTCAGCAGAACCCCACTCAGTACAGAACCATCCCTCTACCATCACCCTCTGCTTCCTGCCTGTCAGGCAATTTTGGATCCAATGTGGCACTTTGCTTTGGTTTCCATGTGCTTTTACTTTCTTGACCAATCTGCCATGAAGGACCTTATCAAAAGCTTTGCTAAAGTTCATGGAGACCACAATGAAATGTGTTACTCTCATCAGCAATCCTTATTACATCATCAAAAAATTGGATCAAATTTGTCAAAAAGAACATTCCCTTAACAAATCCTTACTATCTCTGATTAATCTGTGTCTCTCATATGCAGAGATATTTCATCCTACACAGCTTTTTTCTGATAACTTCCTCATCATCAAGATTAAATTAAGTGGCCTTTAATATCTTGGTCTATCCTTTCTCTTCCTTCCTTTTTAAAATAATTGGGCATTAGCAATCTTTCAGTTCTCTGACATCTCACCTATGGCCTGAGAGGATCTGAAGATTACTGTTGAGGTCCTTGACATGGTCTCTCTTGCCCCTCATAACAGCCTGATACATGTCATTATCTTTCCTCATAAGACAACCAGCTTGTTATAATCAATTCAGTGAACCTACTCTGAATCACTTCCAATATACTTATTTCCTTAAATCAGGAGACTGAAATGCTAAACAGTGTTCAAGATGTGATCTCACTAATACGCTGTAAAACTGATGCACAACATTCTTACTTTCATTACTCTTCTAATAAAGACTAGCATCCCCATTAGCTTTCCTGATTACATGCTGTGCCTGCTAACGTTTTGTGACTCATATACGAGAACAACTAGATGCCTCTACATCTTGAAATTCTGGTTGTTCTCTGCTAAAGTTCTGTGTTTTTTAAATCTTCCTGCCAAAGTGAACAACTTTACAGTTCCTGCATTACACTACATCTGCCAGATTTTCACCCACTCTCAAACTATCTTTATTTGTCTGCATCCTTTATTATAGAGACAAAAAAAACCTGCAGATGCTGGAATCCAAAATAGACAGGCAGGAGGCTGGAAGAACACAGCAAGCCAGGCAGCATCAGGAAATGGGGAATTCGACATTTCGGGTGTAACCTTTCTCCAGTCCTGAAGAAGGGTTACACCTGAAACGTCAACTTCTCCACTTCCTGATGCTGCCTGGCCTGCTGTGTTCTTCCTGCCTCCTGAATCCTTATTACATCAGCTTCAAAACATACTTTGCAAGTGCAGTCAGGGAGTGTTTAATCTAGAATGGCAGGGGGATGGAAACCTAAAACCGGGAGACAAAGGAGGGAGAGATAAGGAAAGAAATAAAAGCCAGAAATGTAAGAAGCAAAAGTGAAAGGCAGAAAAAAATGAGGCAAAAAATCAAATGGGGCTAAGCTGATTAGAAGGTCAAAAAGATAAGCCTAATGGCTTTGTGTCATAATGCACTGAGCATTGCAAATAAGGAAGATAAATTAGGAGTAAAAATTGATATGAATATCATGACATAGTTACAACTACAGGGGACATGGCTGCAGGGTTATCAAGCTTAAGAACTGAACATCTGGGGTAATCACTATTTAGGAAGGACAGACCAAATGGGAAAGGAGGTGGGGTAGCATTGTTAGCAAAGAAGTATGTCCGTGCAATAGTGAGGAAGGAAATTGGCTTTGAAAAATCGATCTGTAATTGGAATCTGTATGGGTGGAGATAAAAAATACCAAGGGCATACCATGTATCTGGGGGTTGTCCCCGAAAAATAGCTAAGATGTAAGGAAAGACTATAAGCGAGAAATCGGAGATACATGTAATAAGCATACAACTTTAATTATGAGTTACTTTAATGGAAATTTGTAATGGTATTGAAGAGGATTTCCTGGCATGTATATATGTTTTTTTTTGACCAATGCTGACAATCCAACTGGAGAACATGTCATTTTAGACTGGGTCCTGTACAATGAGAAAGGATTAATTAACAAACTTGTTGTGTGTGGTCCCTTGAGGAAGAAAAAAACTAATACGATAGAATTCCATATTAAGATGGAGACTGAAATAGTCAAATCTGAAATTAGGCTCCTGACTCTAAATAAAAGGACCTATGAGGGTACAAGACACAGGTTGACAAGGCTAGATTGTGAAGAGCTGAAAATGTGTTGCTGGAAATGCGCAGCAGGTCAGGCAGGAGAATCGACGTTTCAGGCATGAGCCCTTCTTCAGGAAACTGAAGACTGTGAAGCCCTACTAAAAGGGTTGATGGAGGATTGGCATTGGTCCATATTTAAAGAGGCTGTGCATGAATTGCAATAAAATTCATTCCTGTTGAGCACAAAAATAAAAAAGGAAAGGTGGCTCAACCATGTTTACAAGTTTAATTTGGGATATGATTAGATATGAGGAGCAGACTTGTAAAATTGACCGAAGAAGCAGAAAGCCTGAGAACTGGGAACGTTTTAGAGTTCAGTAAAAAGAGAATGAAAAGTTTGATCAAGAAGACAAAAATAGAGTATGACCATAAAATTGCTGGGAACTTAGAAACTGACCATAAACACTTCTATTACATGTGAAGAAAAAACAGCTTTGTAAAGACAAATGTAAGTTCCTAACAATTAGAAGCTGAGCAAATTATGATGGGAAACAAAGAAATGGTGGAAAAATTGAGCACATCCTTTTTTTCCATCTTCACAAAAGTCTCAGAAAAGTTAGGGAATCAAGGGACTTGTGAGAGAGTCAAATTGAAGGAAATCAATATAATGAGAGTTCAGAGACAATATATTCCTGCTGAAGTGAAGGGTAATGTTGGTAAGAATAGGGAACAATGGATGAAAAAAGATATTGAGGCTCTGGTCAAGAATAAGAAGGAGACATATGGTAGGTGTAGACAACTGGGATGGTGAATCTCTTGAAGAGTATAAGCAGTGTGGAGGCATTCTTAAGAGGGAAATCAGGAAGGTAAAGAGGGATATGAGATAGCCTTGGCATATAAGATTAAGGATAATCCAAAGAGATTCTACAAGTACATTAAGAGCAAAAGAACAACTAGGGAGAGGATAGGGCCCCTTTAAAGATCAGCAAGGTAGTCTATGGGTGGAACCACAGGAGGTGGGAGAGATGCTAAATGAATATTTTGTGTCAGTATTTACTATGGCAAAAGACATAGAGGCTAGGGAACTCGGGGAAATAAATATTGATGTCTTGAAAACAGACCTTATTACAAAAGAGGAGGTGCTAAAGTTATGTTTTAATAAACAAAAAGGTGAATAAATCTTTGGTACCTGATCAAGTGTATCCCAGGACATTGCGGAAAGCTAAGGAAGATATTGTGAGGCTACTAGCAGAAATATTTGTAACATCTACAGCCAGGAGTGAGGTGCCAGAGAACTGTAGGGTGGCTAATATTGTGCCTTTATTTAAGCAAAGCTGTAAGGCGAGGTTTTGCTATTTTGGAATTAATAGCTGAAGTTTTAAAGTGTGATAGACTTTGCATATGCCTTTATATATTTCAAGACATTCTGACATTTCTCTGTAAATTTGTAACAAAATGTCACTCACTTCTCTTTAATGTCATGTTCAGACATGTTACACGATAGCACCATGTATTAATTATGTGTCCTTTGTTATATTTGTTACATCTTACTAAGTTATTAGAACATTAAGTATAGAATTATTTCAGCAATCACCATTCAGCTATATAAAATATACAGCCTTACAGATATGAATATTGAATAATATGATTACCCATGAGATGTAAGCAGTTGCATTGTCATTTGGTTTCAGATAAAGTAACACTTGTATTGTCTTGATTTATGAATTACCAGTTATTCTTTAAGATAATTGTTTAATGTACTAATTTTTAATTTTATCTTTTGAAGAAATGTAAATATTCACTGTAGTCAGGTGCTTGGTGGAATGACTTTGGGCAGGTGTAATTAAAAAGAAATAGACAGTAATAGACAATCTTCTATAGGCTAGATGGTAACATGGGGTGGTTTAAAGATGCTTTTAATTTCTAAGGAAATAAATTCCAGGAATTGTAATATAGTAATCTCCAGATTGAAACTCAACATTGCAAAATGATGTAATCATAATCAGATTACATACAGAAGAAATTAGAATATTCATTTCAGCTCATGTCAGAATTTAAACTGACTTCATTGCTTCATGCCACTGCGATATTGAAACTTGAGAATTTCCCTTAAAAAAAACTTTTGTTTCATTGGAACACCATTAAAATCTGTTACTAATTGTCATGAAGCTTACCTGGAAATTGTATTAATTGTAAGATTTTGACAGAACCTACAATAACTTGTCCACTGTAAATATAGCAAACAAAATTATATTGATTGGATTTTGAACTGGACATAATTGAATACTTGATCCAAAATTCTGCAGAATTAAACAAAACTCAGCATATAAATAAGACAAAATGGTTAGGGATGGTCAGTAAAAATATTCAGAGCACGACTGACCACTGCTGAATTCAGGACCCGAGGTATAGTCGGTATATTTGGTTATTCAGCAATGCCAAGGATTATACTTCCATTTATATCTAATACAACTAAAAAACAATTTTACCTAAAGCAGAAAAACAGTCTGCTATGGACAAAAGACTTGAGCAGCCTGTCCTTCATTTGTGATCTATCTGAAGATAGTTCCTTGACTCCTAGTTAATAGTCCATGTTTCCCTACCCAGCACTAGAGTTTTAATTTATGAAGTTGGCTTCGGGTTTCAAGGCATCCAGTACTGATGGCTTACCTCTTGTTCTTTTTAACTCTCCCTTGTCTTCCTTGAGATCCTCCATCCCTGACACTTCTTGTAAGCCCTATTTCTCTTAAGATATCCCACAAGGTGCTGAGCTGGATATTGTCAACAGAATGCCATTCTTCATGTCATAGCTAGAATTGTGAGCCACTTAAACACTTCTGCTTACTGTCTTTGCCCACAAAATTATTATTAAAATTCTAAGTACCAATTGCATGCATGCAAAACAAATTCAATTTAGTGATTAGGAAGATTTTCATTGATTAAACACATTGTCAATGACATTGCTGGATCAACAGCAGCCTCCAAGAGAGTTCTGGTCAAACAGGGAGGCTGTGCATCATGCCACAACATTCCTGCCCTACTACATTGCTGTTAACATAAGACTTGAGCTTAGAAAGATCATTGGAAGTCACCAGTGCTTTTCAAAAATAAATTTCACTTGTAAATATTTCAAGTTATTAATGTGTGCATCATAATTATTTGTAGAGAATAGCTCAGCCAGAGAGCTAAATGAATTGACATGCCTCATGATTAGCATGCTCCATGCCATTGACCCTACCTTTTGTCCCTCCTGGGTCTGTCTTTCAATCCTCTCTGCCACCAATCCACACAATCCCCTCTCACCATTTATTCACCCTTATCAGTCCCAAATCCTCATGCAAGAGTTCATTCTCAATCTCCTCATCCCTGTGCCATAGAGTTAAACAAGGACAGCCTTTGTCTAGATTAGAGTAGTGCTGGAAAAGCACAGCAGGTCAGGCAGCATCCAAGGAGCAGGAAAATCAATGTTTTGTGCTAAAGCCCTTCATCAGGAACCTTTGATCTACCCAACTGCACAAAACTGACAAGTACATGCTACCTTTAAATGATTATGAACTGGGGTTGAGAAGATTTATTTCTTGAAGGTAACACTTGATTGTGAGCTAATTTATGTTAATGATTATTCATGGGATGTAAATCTATTGACAGTTTCACAGCTGTTGACTTTAACTTTCCACTCAACTCATCTTCAGGATATTAAAATTGTGTATCCCACTTAAAAGTCACTATGAACATCACACTCCTGGTCTTCAGAGATCCATAAAGTCCCATCCTCTCTGTCAGTTAGGCATGGGAATTAAAAATTATTGGAGCAGATGAGAATGTAGAATTTGAAACATAAATTGATCAGCTGTGAACATGATAAATGCAACAGCAGGCTCAAGGAGTCGAATGGTCTATGTTCCTGTGATTTTGCATGTGTGTATGGATGTAATAACCTTCAGCAAATTTCTTTGTTCACTCTCCATAGTACTTCATCATTTGACACCATTACTTTTCTGTCCACAAGATCTTTCATTTTCCTTTAAACTTGCATTTCAAACCAAGTTGGTTTCCTGTCTGTAATATTCAAGTCTCACAAAAAACACTCAACATTAAACTCTTTATAAGTCAATTTTGAGTCATTTATTCACAAAATACAAATTCTCCATTGTTATCTTTGTTTTTGTTTCTTTGCATCTTCCATCTGCTGATCTTATGCTTCCTAAATACTGGGATGCTTACACTTGTTCTGGTTCTCTTCCTTTAGTGAATATATAAATATTTCTCAATGTTTTGCCAAAACTCACTTTTATTCTGAAGTTCATACCTGTAGTTCCTAATCCATCTTATGATTCTTCTTCTGTGCTTACTACAAGTGCTTTGACATGTGCAAGTCTAACTGATGTTATAGTCAACAGTTTAACATTGCGAAAAGAGATAAATATTTCTTTCTGATGTTTGTAAGGAGTGTAGTCTAATAGTTCTTGAATAATGTGACAATGAACATTTTTTTTTCTTCTTTTGAGTAAAAATCTTTTAATTTATTTTATTAAATGTACATTGGTAAATCTTTATGAACATGTTCAGTGACTCATCTCCACAGTAAACAAAAATAAAAATAAAACTTAAGTTCTATCAAATCAGGTTTCATTCTAGGACCTGATTAGTCCAGTAGTACTATCACTGAAATCATAAATTTAATTTGATTTGAATTGATTTATTACTGTCACATGTACTGACATAAAATGAAAAGTGTTGTATTGTGAGCTCTACAGACAGTTCATACCATACAAAGTGCATCAAGTAGCAGAACAGAGTGCAGAACAAAGTGTGACAGTTGCAGAGAAGGTGCAGAGAGACAGATCAACGTTAACATTTGAATGGACAGTTCAAAAGTCTGATAAGAGTGAGGAAGAAGCTGTTTCTGAATCTGTTCATATGTATATTATACCTTCTGCCTGATGGAAGAGAGTGGAAGAGAGTATAACCAGGACGGGAGGGATCTTTGATTATGCTGGTTGCCTTCCTGAGGCAGCAGGAAGTGTAGATGGAGTCAATGAATGGAAGGCAGGTTTGCATGATGGACTGGGCTACATTCATGATTCTTGTCCAACTTCTGATTTTCTGTATAATTCTAAAGCAAACTGTATTTAAATAACTATCTTCTCCAAGTTGGCCAATGAATTGACTTGCCTTGAATTTGTTTGGAAGTGCTAGTTATCACTCTATTGCAGTATAATATGGTTAGTAATACCACTTACTGTAAATCAGTTTGAAATCTGTTGTTCTTTAAGCCTGTATCCTCGTATTCATCAATACAATTTTAAATATGTTGCTTAAAGTTTGTGCACACTGTTTAAAATACTGTATTACAGCAAACCTGTACAAAAGTTATTCAATATATTTTAAATTATGTTAAATGCTGCTTTGGAGTGAAGAGCAGTTTTCAACCTGTTTCTATATCCTTTCAATTTATAATATCTTCTTTGGCTTGATGGGTTTTACTCCCACTTTTCCCAATAATTAAAATGATGATTTCTTGTCCTTTACATTGCATTCTGCAGGCAAAATGGAGTTTTTCCACTTTGTCCCTGAGGAAAAATAGAGAATTTCCTGCCTTCAATGGTTGAAAACACAATGCACCTTCCCCTGTACAACATTTGTTCTTTTCCACTTTAAGTAAATTCTGAGACCTGCACAATATTGCAATCTCAGTACAAATTATTTTCTGACCCTTTTACTGTCTCTTGTTTAAGGTTTTAGTATGCACCTTAACTTTGATTGTAGGACCTGTACAATTATAGTCAGGGTTCTAAAAGAGAGCCAAACTAGATTTTATTCATCTTGATTAGTCAAAAGACCCATTTCAGTTAAAAATATATTTTTCATATGTTTCCATAAATCATTAAGTTTAACAAAGCAAGTTGAAAAGAATTGATACTGAGGCAAAGATTTGACAGTCAATCAACTTTGAGATGCCAGTTCACGTCACACTGATTAACTGGGCTCTGGTCTCTTGGTCTGTCTATTGACAGCAGGATCTTTTTAAACCTTACCATGTACTGCACCGTCATGCATGATCAGAGACACCCTGAACTTATGCATGTCATCATGCACCTTGTTTTGATGTTTACTTGGGGGCATATATATTTGAATTGAGGTGATAAGCTCAGTTGGCTGGACAGCTGATTAGTGCTGTGAACAGCATGGGTTCAGTTTTCCTTCGCAACTTTGCCTGAGGTATGGTGACCTTCAGGTTAAAATAAAAGAAAAATAATCAGAAATATCATTTTTTGTGCCAGGTATCACCAACCAGTGGACAGTTCTCCACCAGTTTCCATTGACTTCAGTTTTTGGCAAGTTCCTTAATATCACGCTCTGTTAAATATGACCTTGATGTTAGGGACAATCACTCTTACCTCACCTCGAGAATTCTGCTCTTTTGCCCATGTTTGAATCAATGAAGTCAGGAACTGAGTGGTTTAGAGGAACGCAAACTGAGCATCAGTGAGCAGGTTATTGCTAACTAAGTGCTGCTTGATCGCACTGTTAGTAACCCCATCCACTGTTAGTAACTTTACCGGTGATTGAGATTGTTGAAGTAATAATTAGTCAGGTTCCAGCTGTAATTTTTTTAAATTTGTGTACAGGACATACGTGGAAAAGTTTCCACTTGTTCAGTAGATTCAATTCTCATATCTGTACAGGAAACAGCTTGGCAGGGATGTGTCAAGTTCTCTTTAAACTTGATACCAAAATGGTGGGCTCTGGCAGTTGCTATTCAATAAGTAATCAACACTGCTCACGGCATTTATAAGTCCATTTTGATTCAACAGATTGCCATGTGGGATTGTTCAGCATGAGAGCTTTTTTAATGGACTCTAAACATTACAATAATTAGACTGTGCCATATACCATGTGATGATGACATATTGAAACATGGCAATTGTTAAGAAGTATGACGAAAACATCCATGCAGTATAAAAATGCTTATAGACCAGTGTCCTTAACCTTAACAACTGTAAATATTCCAAAGAAATGTGTACCTTTCGTGGGACAAATTGTTGACAAGGATGGAATCATGCCAGAATCATGGGAAAATGAAGGCTGTTAATGAGTTCTCCACTCTAAAATAAGTTCAATCTGCAAAGATATCTAGGCATGGCAACCACATTGGTGAAATTTTGCCTCTCTTGGCAACTATGACTGAAATCTTGAGGCAACACCTGAAAAAGACACAAGGATCATCCATGATTCACATCAGCAGGATTATATCCAAAAGATTTGATGACCCATTACAATCTATCATTTACAACTATCATATTTGCAGATGGTTCAGCAACAGTTATAGGAGCGGGTTTTGAGAAGATTTGTAGCTCAGGTTGAGCCTTTGGATGTAGGTTTGCTCACTGAGCTGCAAGGTTTGTTTCCAAACGTTTCATTACCTTACTATGTAATATCTTCAGTAGGCCTCAGGCAAATCAGTATGCGTTGTTTTTCTGTAGACTGTATGTGTAACCAACACATACTGACCAAATATTGAACTTCAGAAGCAATCATCCCAACACCCACAAACGAAGCTGCGTCAGAACATTATTTCAATGAGGCAACACATACTGCAGCACAGAGGAACTATGCAGAGCAGAGGAAAATCACCTATACCATGTATTCAAAAAGAGTGGGTATCCAATGAACACAGTCCACCAATTTCTCAGCAACAAACCCAAAAAAGCAGACAAAACATGTCCAGAAACCTAGCCAGCTGTGCTTTTCAGAGCAACAGTTGACTGGCTTACAAAGAATAACATGGGATTTGTTTGGATTGAATTGTATACGCAGGCCATAGTGATATAGTAGCCAGCAACCTAAATAGGCTTGAACAAATTTGACAAGATCAATGTGTTCTCATTCATCCGTACTGCACCAAAGTTTGGTCAAACCACTGGGCCCAGTAGGTTGGCCATGATGATTTATTTTAAGCATTGACAGTACTTCACAATTGTAGATGTCTTGCTGGGGTTTCATGAAAGGCTGGTCATTCTAGCTTCCCACCACGGAATTTAAATCGAATTAATTAAATCTATAATAAGAAAACTAGTCTCATTATAACCAGCATAACTCTTGTTGAGTATTGTAGAAATTCATCTGGTTCACTAAAGTCCTCTCGGGAAGGAAATCTGCCATCCCTACCAGATATGGCCAGCAACTGACTCCAGATTCACAGCAATGTATTTGACTCTCAACTGCTTTCTCAAGGGCAATTAGGTGTGGGTAACAAACTCCGGTTCTGTCAGTGAAACACACATCCCATGAAAAAATAAAATGGCAAGATAGTCTAAGAAAGATGCACCTGAGAAACTTGGGCTTTGTCTTCTATGTGCTGACCAAGGCTCTCAAAGAAAATTAATTTCTCATAAATATCTTTATAACATCTGCTGTTCACAGCGTTGAGCAGGATAAATCACTGATCTCCACTCCTTTACCCACAAATCCAAGTTTGTATCAAAGTCAACATTTTTCTTCAAAAGGGCTTTAACTGTCTTGACCCAACTCTCAACTTTCCATTCATCTGCGAGCATCACATTGAGCTGATTACATGTTCAAGTCCAGAATTGGCTACATAGTGGCTGAAAGCCTAGTTAGCAAACTGTGGTCGAACAGACCAGCTAGATACGTTGGAGCCTGGTCTCGCTGCAGAACAGCTGTCAACCAATGATTCATTGTCATGAACCCAATGAGGAATTCATAATGATGGTAATGTTCTGCAGACTAGTTAAGGTCAAGGTCAGAAAGGTGGTCAAGATCAGAATCTTGTGTGCAGTTTTGGAATCCATTTATAGAAGGTATGTGATAACACGGAATTGGGTACTGGGGAGATTTACCAGGATGTTGCCTGGCCTGGAGAGTTTTAGATATGAAGAGAGTTTGGGTAAATGTAGGTTTTGTTCCTTGGAACAGGGGAGGCTGGAGGAAAATATGTTTGAGATGCAGTTAATATGTAAATTGTAAGTATTTCTGTAGCCATGGTGATTTATTTTCAAAAAAGGTTTTGTGGCCTAGCTTCAGATTTAATGCGCTTTTGTGTAAATTCGTTGGGCTTTACAACTGATCCGGATAAATAAGCTCCTGGCAGGAGAGATTTTCTTAAGATTAGGGGAAACAGCTTTAAGCCCTTCCCCAAGTATATTTAAACTCAGGTATATCATGTATACAGGTAGAAGCTTTCTGTAGTTTGAATCTAAAAGTTAAAGTCACAAGTGAAATCAAACAATTGGGGTGTTATAAACTCTGGTCTGAGTACTGTACAAGTGGTTTCTTTGAATACTGTACAAGGTGTATTTTTGCATACATAACAATATGTATTTCTGGGTACTGTACCTGGAGTGAACTTGGGGTAGAATAAACAGCTGTTTTTTTTTATAATGTGTAAAGGATTGTTTTGTGATCAATGGAATTATACCTTTACTATAAAAATGTTTCTATTGTATTTTATCTTCATTTTGTTTGTTAACAAACTTTTGCTTTATTGTTAAAACAAAATCTGCTGCATTGTGTGCTCATGTTTCAGCAAGGCACCACTTTGTTCAAATCTAACCGAAACAAAATATCATCTCTCAAACTGGGTTTCAGTCTGAGATCTGACTTTTCCAGTAATAACATCAGCTGGGATTAGAACTGGATGTTACATTACATGAATGCAATGATGAAACAAATACGATGGAGATGTGGCGGGGAGTGGTGTTTAACATACTGGTTCTGAACGGGTTAATTTTGGATTCTGAATCTCTCTCCAATCTAATGATGTCGCAGACTTGGATTGGAAAAAAATAGGGAGAATGGCACGAGTTCTTAACAGAGATGCATGTGTCATCTGTGTTTCCCATAACCCTCGCCACAATGTCTAACTGGCTGTTGTAGCTATTTTAATCAATCTGTTCAGATATGCTATGACACATGTTTAGGACAAATAGTACATGAACTGGACTTTCTGGCCCAGAGGCAGGAACACTACCACTGTGCCACAAGAGCTGTCTTGATCCTTCAAACGTTTTTGCAGATGCTTTTATCAGGTGCTCCACTGACTACTGCATGTTCCCATGTGGGTGCTTGGGAACTATTAGGGCAAGTTACAACACACGTCTAGAGCAGGTGAGACTTGAATCCTGAGGTAGGCACACTACCACTGTGCCACAAGACCATTCAACTAATTATTGTAACTTGGTATCATCTGATAAATAACATCTTGTTAAGACAAGCACTTCTTATTCAGTGTAACTAGTGCGATTGCAAACCAAATAGGCCCCTAACTCTAATGAAAGTAAGAAGAATTATGGTACCATCCTTTTACCCATAACTACTGCTCCTTGATTCTCATCATTTCCTCCTGAATTTGTCATTCTCATTTAATCATTCATGTAATCACTTTTGCTGAAGATTGTAGTTCACATAGAATCATAGAGATGTGTAGCACGGAACCAGACCCCTCAGTCCAACTCATCCATAACGACCGGATATCCTGAACTAATTGAGTCCCATTTTCCAGCACTTGGTCCATATCCCTCTAAACCCTACCTATTCAAATGCCCATCCAGATCCCTTTTAAATGTTGCAATTATGTGAGCCTCCACCACTTCTTCTGGCAGCTCATTCCAAACACGTACCACCCTCTGCGTGAAAAAATTGCCCCTTAGGTCCCTTTTATATCTTTCCCCTCTCACTCTAAACTTATGCCCACTAGTGCTGGGGCCCCCACACCCCAGCGAAAAGGCCTTTTCTATTTATCTTAGTCAGTGATGGCATGGTGGGTCAGTGGTTAGCACTGCTGCCTTACAGCGCCAGGGACCTGGGTTTGATTCCTCCTCGGGCGACTGCCTGTGTGGAGTTTGCATATTCTTCCTGCGTTTGTGTGGATTTCCTCCGTTTTCCTCCCCAATCCAAAGATGTGCAGATCAGGTGCATTGGCCATGCTAACCAGCCCACAGTGTTAGGTGCATTAGTCAGGGGTAAATGTAGGAGAATGGGTGTGGGTGGGTTACTCTTGGGAGGATCGGTGTGGACTTGATGAGCCGAAGGGCCTGTTTCCATACTGTGGAGAGAATCTAATATAACACAAGGATGTTTCATTTCTCCTATTCTATTTCTTGCTCCAGGTTTTCTTTACTTTCATTCCCGTTCCATGTTTATATATTCACACCAAGACTTTTGGTGCTGCTTAACTTATTCATATGATGTTTTTGCTGGATGGTGAATTGGAAGCACCACTCTGTCTTTTGTTGAATATAATATCACCTGTCCTTCAACACGGATTCCTGTTTATCATTGGTTCCTTTTTATGCAGATGCCATCCTGAGCCATTTTCTTGACTATATCCATCAGCGGCCCACCATTACTTGCAGTGTGGTGATGGCTTACTCATTGAACACTTGATCATTGTGACAGGTAGTTCTGGGCTACGAAATCTGTAGATTACTTCACATATCAGAACTGACCTGAATAACACTTAAAATCATTTTTAATATATCACAGTTCAAAAGGATGCTTCCTAAAATCTAACAGAAGCTGCTTGTTAAACAATGCTATGGTCCGAATTTGAAGTATGTAATAGTTTGGAATGTTCCTACTGCTTGTGTGGCGAGCAAGAACATTAGTATTAGAGCAGGTGGAATTGGAATGCATCTAAAACTTTGTCACAAGTATACAATGCTTCCAAATACTTTAAAACAAAATATATGCCTCTTTTTTAGTAAGTGGTTAAAATCTTAGCAACATTGATTACAATTCTTTGGCTGTTTCTGAATGGGAAAGCATAGGCAACCTTTAACCTACCATCTTTGGTGTGTACTGATATTATTCTTATGTTGCCTTCTTACTTTCCTGTGTTTCGCTGTCACTTTGCTTCTGTTTCTCTCCTGATTTCTCCCCATTACCGTATCTCACTCCTTTACTGATTCCAATTTGGCTGTTTTGTATTTCCTGTCTTTTTTTTCAGTGACAGCCTATCATTGCAAACTTGGTGGTGTCATGGAAAGCCTACTGAGAAATGCTATTCCTTCGATTTACAATCTGACCTCACACCCAGTTCTTTATATGACTTTTTAATTTGCTATTTAACACAAATTAATTATTGCATGCTCTCACACAAATACAAAGCAATGCAGAAAGTGTCTGGAAGGAGAGACAGGTCAGACAGAGGTTGACCAGATTGATGTTTCTCCTGAGTTTAACCTCCATATGAACTTTAGCAAGACTTTGTACTCAGAGTACACTTAGACTGAGCCTATGCTCTGGACTGCATTTATATATTATCTGAGTATAACACTATTTTGAATCTCTGCACCAAAGAGAGATAATCCTTCAATTTAAGGGACAATGCTTGCTTTTCCATCATTGTTTGACTGCTCCAGGTCAATTGTATAAATTGAAACTAGTTCTGGAAACTAGTTCTGTGCTCAGGCAGAATTATTTTATTTGCCTGATTAGTGACTTTACTACACAAGCTTGAAATTAATTTTTGGGATTTAGGCAGAAGCTGCCATCCTTTAACTTTTAATAGCTTGTACTACAGGCCTGGGGTATAAGAGAACTGTAAAAATTGTATACAGCTTAATTTGCATCACAATTTGTTTTTACAAATGAAGGTGTTGAAAGTGAAATTGTTCATGAATATGTATAATTGTTCACTGCGTATACTTGAAAAACATTTGTACTTTGTTTCTTACATGAAGGTTTTGCCAGTACCTTGGTTAGAAAAATAATGCAGTCCACTCTTAATATTCTATGATCTTTTATAGTAAACTGATATAAGTAAGGATAGTTTGACTGGGTTAGGCCAAGGTACTATTTGCTTTTTTGTGGAATAGCTCTGAGAACTCTAAGTATGATGGTAAAAGCCACTATCAACTTGAACATCTATGAAACGGGCCCCTTTTAAGATTCCATGGCAGCATCTGTCAGCCAATTCTACATGACAGCAGATATTAGGTCAGTGATATATTCTTTGTCATGATGAGAAATTGTATCACTTTCGGTAAGCATAACAACCATAACAAGAGAAGTCTGTTCACATTTTTCAAGCTTTTTCCCAAACATACAGGACCTTGCCAATATAACCCAACATAAACTTCTTTGGAAATGCTCATGTTATAGTTGCCATGAGATGACAATGTATGGGTGGATGCCAATTGCTGTGGCAGCTGCCAGGGAGAATTTATTCTATTCCACTTGATAATGCCAGGATTATTTTAAGGCAAGTTATGCTCCTGGTGGATAAATCTTTGTGAAGGGTGACATACTGGGCCTGTAGTTGATAACATCACAGTTCATCATTGTGGACTCCAAGATCCTGGTATTTTCTGAGGGCATGTTTGGGAAAGGTGATGCTGGAAGGTGGAGGGGTGGGGGATGTGTGGGGGTTGGGAGTGGCAGGGAGGGAGGCGGGGAGGTAGGGACTGTGGATCTTATGTCTTTAAATCTTTCCCCTGGGCTCCTGCCAGGCTGTAAGTCTGATTGACAGGCTAACCGACAATTCAGCAATCTATGGAAGAAGGCCATAGTGGAGCAGCAGCAGACTGGGAAAGACCTCTGTTGGATTCCAGTGGAAGGAATGGGAAGCTTGTAGTTGTGCAGGAGAGATAGTGGTCAAGGTATAGCCTCACTGGGGATGCAGGAGGAGCAACATGGTCGGGGAGAATAGATGGTGGTGGATGGAGTGGAGGATGTCGAGGGAGCAGAGTGTGGTGAACTGCATCTGATCATGGCGGGGTGGGAGATGGAAGTTAGTTGAAGCAAGACAATTGGGGGTTTTACTTGTGAAGGGGACTGAGAGGCAGCAGACAGATTGCATCGGCCAAAGATCATTTACAGTTAAGTTGTAGGGCCTGGAGGAATTAATCTCGCTACCCTTGGTTGACAAGAAGTGCTGTAAAAACATTTACCCAACGGATTAAGCTCTTTTTGCTTGTTTTAACTATTGGATTTCCAAAGAAAGGCCAAGGAAAGGCAGCCAATTGTAGTTAAAATAGTTGTAAAATTGTAACATGTAACCTCCTTAAATGGTTTTGACAACTGATCTGTCTCCTGTGGGTAGATGGGTAACTTGACTATCATCCTGTCTTCGGTAAAACTTGGACATGGACAGGTTTTAAACAAATTGAATTCCAGTTTCAGATTTTAAATTTTCTCAACAAAACCAAGTCCATTCATTTTTAGGGGTTTAAATTCTTGCTGTAATCTTAATAGAAAGGAAATATAATTAGGCATTTTCTTTCAGAGGAATACACCTATGATGTATAAAATAATTGTTCTGGAGGAAGAGCGCCTCATCTCCTGCCTAGGAACCCTCCAACCACAAGGGATGAATGCAGATTTCTCCAGCTTCCTCATTTCCCCTCCCCCCCACCTTATCTCAGTCCCAATTTCCAACAACACATTTTTCAGCTCTGATCTCCAGCATCTGCAGTCCTCACTTTCTCCTAGAAGAATCAGTATAAGGCAAGTACAAAAGTGAGGCCAAAAGATGATGGTGATAATGAGGTTAATCCGAAGGTGTCACTGACTCCATTATTCTGACAATAGTTCAAATAAGCATAAGTGCTCTCCATCACCTGCACAGACATCTGGTACAAATTGTCCATAGATGTTTTCTACCTGCTGCAAAAGATAGGCTGATCTTGCAATAAGTCTCACCTGTCATATCTACACATCTGAACATCTTGTGCTGCTAAGTGTGGCTTGAGAAAAATAAGCTCTACATAAAACCAGAGATCCATAGAAATCATAGTTGAAAATCCATAGACAAATCTTCACCAGTTTTTCTCTTATTGACGCTTGGAATGCTGGCAAGGTAACATTAACACCCACCCCCAATATACTTGCAGATTACACAGTGGAATCATCATGTATTTAAAACTGAGTGACATGTTAAGTCAGTTCAGAGTAATATTAACATCAACACTATAATGTAAGGTTGGATTTACATATTAGCAAAAGCAGGTGAGAACGACATTTAAGGGCGTGAGCAACCAATTTAATTTTTGTAACAAGCTGAGAACTTTTGTCATGCCTTATTTTAATGTCATCCCCAAAGTAAAAATCACACAACACCAGGTTATGGTCCAACAGGTTTATTTGGAAGCACTAACTTTTGAGGCGCTGCCTCTTTATCAACCACCTGATGAAGGAGCAGCGCCTCAAAAGCTAGTGCTTCCAAATAAACCTGTTGGACCATAACCTGGTGTTGTGTGATTTTTAACTTTGTCCACACCAGTCCAACACCAGCACCTCCAAATCATCCCCAAAGAAACAAGATTAATTGAATTCAGTTTCATAATCTGGTTCTGAAGGGAGAATTTAGAGAGTTAGGCAGGAATTTAGAAAGATCCTCGAGAGTAGTAATATCTGGATTACGCCCGATGCTGTGAGCTAGTGAGGGTACGAATAGGAGGATAGAGCAGATGAATGCATGGCTGAGGAGCTGGTGTATGGAAGAAGGATTCACATTTTTGGATCATTGGAATCTCTTCTGGGGTAGAAATGACCTGCACAAGAAGGACGGATTGCACCTGAATTGGAAGGCGACTAATATACTGTCAGGAAGATTAGCTAGAGCTACTCAGGAGAACTTAAACTATTAAGGTGGGAGGGAGTGGGACCGAGGAAGATAGTGACGAAAGATACTAGTCTGATACTGGTACAGTTGATTAAAAAAATGCGAGTCAAACAGTCAGGGCAGGCAGGGACAAAGCAGTGAACAAGGTAGGACTGATAAATTAAACTGTATTTATTTCAATGCAAGAGACCTAACAGGGAAGGCAGATGAACTCAGGGCATGGTTAGAAACATGGGATTGGGATATCATAGCAATTAAAGAAACATGACTCAGGGATGGACAGGACTGGCAGCTTAATGTTCCAGAATACAAATGCTGCAGGAAAGACAGAAAGGGAGGCAAGAGAGAAGGTGTTTTTGATAAGGGATAGCATTACAGCTGTACTGAGGAGGATATTCCCGGAAATACATCCAGGGAAGTTATTTGGGTTGAACTGAGAAATAAGAAAGGGATAATCACCTTATTGGGATTGTATTATAGACCCCTAATAGTCAGAGGGAAGTTGAGAAACAAATTTGTAAGGAGATCTCAGTTATCTGTAAGAATAATATGGTGGTTATGGTAGGGGATTTAGCTTTCCTAACATAGACTGGGACTGCCATCGTGTTCAGGGTTTAAATGGAGAGGGATTTGTTAAGTGTGTACAAGAAAATTTTCTGATTCAATATGTGAATGTACGTACTAGAGAAGATGCAAAACTTGACCAACTCGAGGGAAATAGGCAGGGCAGGTGACTGAGGTGTCGGTGGGGGAGCATTTTGGGGCCAGTGACCATAATTCTATTAGATTTAAAATAGTGATGGAAAAGGATAGACCAGATCTAAAAGCTGAAGTTCTAAATTGAAGGAAGGCTCATTTTGACTATTAAGCAAGAACATTCAAAAGCTGATTGGGGGCAGATAGTCACAGGTAAAGGGACGGCTGGAAAATGGGAAGCCTTCAGAAATGAGATAACAAGAGTCCAGAGACAGTATATTCCTGTCAGGGTGAAATGGAAGGCTGGTAAGTATAGGGAATGCTGGATGATGAAAGAAATTGAGGGTTTGGTTAAGAAAAAGAAGGAGGCATATGTAACGTATAGACAGGATAGATCGAGTGAATCCTTAGAAGAGTATAAAGGAAGTAGGAGTATACTTAAGCGGGAAATCAGGAGGGCAAAATGGGGACATGAGATAGCTTTGGCAAATAGAGTTAAGGAGAATCCAAAGGACTTTTACAAATACATTAAAGAGAAAAGGATAACTAGGGAGAGAATAGGGCCTATCAAAGATTAGCAAGGCTGTTGGAGATGGGGGGGGATAATAAATGAATATTTTGCATCAGTGTTTACTGTAGAAAAGGACATGGAAGATATAGAATGTAGGCAAATAGGTGGTGACGTCTTGAAAAATGTCTATATGACAGAGGAGGAAGTGCTGGATGTCTTGAAACACGTAAAAGTGGATAAATCCCCATAGCTTTAAATTAAGGGGGGGTAGGTTCTTTACTCAGCGAGTCGTGAGTTTGTGGAATGCCCTGCCAGTAGCAGTGGTGGACTCTCCCTCATTATGGGCATTTAAGCAGGCATTGGATAGGCATATGGAGGATAGTGGGCTAGTGTAGGTTAGGTGGGCTTGGATCGGCGCAACATCGAGGGCCGAAGGGCCTGTACTGCGCTGTATTCTTCTATGTGTATGTTAACCTGATCAGGTGTACCCTAGAACTCTATGGGAAGCTAGGAAAGTGATTTCTGGGCCACTTGCTGAGATATTTGTATCATCGATAGTCACAGGTGAGGTGCCGGAAGACTGGAGGTTGGCTAACGTGGTGCCACTGTTTAAGAAGGGTGGTAAGGACAAGCCAAGGAACTATAGATCGGTGAGCCTGATGTCGGTGGTGGGCAACTTGTTGGAGGGAATCCTGAGGGACAGTATGTACATGTATTTGGAAAGGCAAGGACTGATTTGGGATAGTCAATATGGCTTTGTGCATGGGAAATCATGTCTCACAAACTTGATTGAGTTTTTTGAAGAAATAACAAAGAGGATTGATGAGGCAGAGTGGTGAACGTAATCTATATGGACTTCAGTAAGGCGTTTGACAAGGTTCCCCATGGGAGACCGGTTAGTAAGGGTACATCTCATGGAATACAGGGAGAACTAGCCATTTGGACACAGAACTGGCTCAAAGGTAGAAGAAAAGGGTGGTGATGGAGGACTATTTTTCAGACTGGAGGCCTGTGACAAGTGGAGTGCACAAGGATCAGTGCTGGGTCCACTACTTTTTGTTGTTTATATAAATGATTGGGTGTGAGCATAAGAGTTATAGTTAGTAAGTTTGCAGATGACACAAAAATTAGAGGTATAATGGACAGCGAAGAAGCTTACCACAAATTACAATGGGATCTTGATCAGATGGGCCAATAGGCTGAGAACTGGCAGATGGAGTTTAATTTAGATAAATGCGAGGTGCTGTATTTTTGGAAAGCAAATCTTAGCAGGACTTATATACTTAATGGGAAGGTCCTGGAGAGTGTTGCTGAACAAAGAGACCTTGGAGTGGAAGTTCATAGCTCCTTGAAAGTGGAGTCACAGGTAGATAGGATAGTGAAAAATGTGTTTGGTATGCTTTCCTTTATTGTTCAGAGTATTGAGTACAGAGGTTGGGAAGTCATGCTGCGGCTGTTTAGGACTTTGGTTCAGCCACTGTTGGAATATTGCGTGCAATTTTGATCTCCTTCCTATTGGAAGGATGTTGTGAAACTTGAAAAGGTTCAGAAAAGATTTACAAGGATGTTGCCAGGGCTGGAAGATTTGAGCTATAGGGAGAGGTTGAATAGGCTAGAATTGATTTCCCTGGAGCGTCGGAAGCTGAGGGGTAACCTTATTGAGGTTTACAAATCATGAGGGGCATGGATAAGATAAATACCCAAAGCCTTTTCCATGGGATTGGGTAACCCAGAATTAGAGGGAATAGGTTTAGGGTGAGAGGAGAAAGATATAAAAGAGACCTGAGGGGCAACATTTTCACACAGAGGGTGGTACCTGTATGAATGAGCTGCCAGAGGAAGTGGTGGAGGATGGTACAGTGCAAGATTTAAAAGGCATCTGTACGGGTATATGAATAGGATGGGTTTGGAGGGATATGGGCCGGTTGCTGGCAAGGTGGGATTAGATTGGGTTGGGATATCTGGTCGGCATGGACAAGCTGGACTCAAGGGTCTTTTTCCGTGCTGTACATCTCTTTGACACTATGTGAAGTACTGTGTTCAGCAAAAGTGGTTGCATGAATGGTTAAATGAGAATGATATATTCAGGAAAAAATGATGAGAAACAAGGAGCAGTAGTTGTGGATGAAAGGATGATACCATAATTCTTCTTACTTTCATTAGAGTTAAGGGCCTATTTGGTTTACAATGCCACTAGTTACACTGAATAATAAGAAGCGCTTGTCTTAACAAGGTGACATTTATCAGATGATACCAAGTTACAATAATTAGTTGAATGGTCTTGTGACACAGTGGTAGTGTCCCTACCTCAGGACAAGAAGGCCAGGATTCAAGTTTCACCTGCTCTAGAGGTGTGTTGTAACTTGTCCAAATAGTTTGATACAAGTACCTAATGGGAACATGCAATAGTCAGTGGAACACCTGATAAAAGCATCTGCAAAAACGTTTGAAGGATCAAGACAGCTCTTGTGGCACTGTGGTAGTGTTCCTGACACTGGGCCAGAAAGTCCAGTTCATGTACTATTTGTCCTGAACATGTGTCATAGCATATCTGAACAGATTGATTAAAATAAGTACAACAGCTAGTTGGACATTGTGGCTATGGCTATGGGAAAAACAGATGACACATGCATCTCCATTAAGAACTAGTACCATTCTCCTTATTTTTTCCAATCCATGCCTGTGTGACATCATTAGATTGGAGAGGGATTCAGAATCCAAAATTAACCCGTTCAGAACCAGTATCTTAAACACCACTCCCCGCCACATCACCATCGCATTTTTTTCATCATTGCATTCATGTAATGTAACATCCAGTTCTAATCCCAGCTGATGTTATTACTGGAAAAGTCAGATCTCAGACTGAAACCCAGTTTGAGAGATGATATTTTGTTTCGGTTAGATTTGAACAAAGTGGTGCCTTGCTGAAACATGAGCACACAATGCAGCAGATTTTGTTTTAACAATAAAGCAAAAGTTTGTTAACAAACAAAATGAAGATAAAATACAATAGAAACATTTTTATGTATAATAAAGGTATAATTTCATTGATCACAAAACAATACTTTACACATTATTAAAAAAAGCAACAGCCTTTTATATGACCTCAAGCTCACACCTGGTACAGTACCCATAAATACATACTGTAAGATATGCAAAAATACACCTTGTACAGTACTCAAAAAAACCACTTGTACAGTACTCACACTAGAGTTCATAACACCCCAATTGTTTGATTTCACTTGTGACTTTAACTTTTAGACTCAAACCACAGAAAGCTTCTACCTGTATACATGATATACTTGAGTTTAAATATACTTGGGTTTTAGGAACGTACTTAGAGTTTTATCCCAACTCTTCTGGTTTGTATAACCATTACCTCTATACTCTCATATATTCAAGTTTCACAATTCTGTCCCTTCTCAGGACCATTGGCTTATAAATGTGCATTCATTGAAGAGCTTCACATAACTGCCCAAACTTCAAAGTAAAACTAAAAATAAATTTCTCTTGCTAAGATATTGGGGAAGGGCTTAAAGCTGTTTCCCCTAATCTTAAGAAAATCTCTCCTGCCAGGAGTTTATTTATCCGGATCAGTTGTAAAGCCCAACTAATTTACACAAAAGCGCATTAAATCTGAAGCTAGGCCACAAAGTCTTTTTGAAAATAAGTCACCATGGCTACAGAAATACTTACAATTTACGTATTAACTACATCTCAAACATATTTTCCACAGTCTCCTCTGTTCCAAGGAACAGAACCCATGACTATCCAAACTCTCTTCATATCTAAAACTCTCCAGGCCAGGCAACATCCTGGTAAATCTCCTCTATACCCAATTCCGTGTTAACACATACCTTCTATAAAGTGGATTCCAAAACTGCACACAAGATTCTAATCTTGACCACCTTTCTGACCTTGACCTTACATGATCTGCAGAACATTACCATCGTTATGACATTCCTCATTGGGTTCATGACAATGAATCATTGGTTGACAGCTGTTCTGCAGCGAGACTAGGCTCCTGCTTATCTAGACTCCCATAGCTGTTTAGATAAGACTTGATCATAGCTGGTCTGTTGGACCACAGTTTGCTAAATAGCCTTTCAGCCACTTTGTAGCCAGTTCTGGATTTCAACAATTAACCAGCTCACTGTGATGCCTGCAAATGAATGGGAAGTTGAGAGTTGGGTCAAGACAGTTAAAACCCTTTTGAAGAAAAATGTTGACTTTTTTACAAACTTTGATTTGTCAAATTACCAGTTCAAGCTATTCCAGTGTGGCATTTTGTGACCAGGATTTCTGTAGAGAAATGAAGAATAGTGAACAGCTGCACCATTCCAGATACATTTTCTCATTCAAACCCATTTTTCTTGATTCACGTGTGGCAATTATTATTCCAAATGAGACTGCTCCTTCTTACAAATACTTTTATCGTCCTGAAAACTAAAGTGTGAAATCAACGTCTTTGATATGGTAGGGAGTTGAGTCTTCAGTTGTCTACCTGTTAGAAATCCTGATCACAAAACGTGACACTGGAGTGTTTGAACTGTTAATTTAATAGGGCTGTATAAAAGTCAACATTTTTCTTCAAAAGGGCTTTAACAATCTGGACCCAACCCTCAACTTCCCAATCAGTCACGGGTATCACAGTGAGCTGATTACATGTTCAAATCCAGAACTGGCTATAAATGGGCTGAAAGACTAGTAAGCAAACTGCGGTCCACTGTCTGACCCTTCCACATCAGGAATCCTATGTGGACTAAATATTTCATGCAAGGTCCAAATAATTCTCTCTGTGGTGATAGCATATATCGCCTTTTCACCTTAACCCACCAAGAAATGTAGACAACAGCAATAAGCCAAAACTATCAGACAAATATAAAAATGTCTGTTTCCACCCATTCCCATGGTTCAGTGGGTAAATGAGTGGAGATCAGTGATTTATTCTGCTCAGTGCTGCGGACAGCAGAAGTTATACAGATATTTATGAGAAATTAATTTACTTTGAGAGCTTTGGTCAGCACACAGAAGACAAAGCCCAAATTCTGAACTTGGTATTCCCCAAATGTCTCTGGTGTATCTTGCTTAGACTATCTTGCCATTTTATTTTTTCATGGGATGTGTGTTTCACTGACAGAACCGGAGTTTGTTACCCACACCTAATTGCCCTTGAAAGGCAGTTGAGAGTCAAATACATTGCTGTGGATCTGGAGTCAGTTGCTGGCCAGAGCTGGTAAGGATGGCAGATTTCCTTCCCGAGAGGACTTTAGTGAACCAGATGAATTGCTACAAGATTCCTGAAGAGGAGCTCATGCCCGAAACGTTGATTCTCCTGCTCCTTGGATGCTGCCTGACCTGCTGCGCTTTTCCAGCAACACATTTTCAGAATTGCTACAATACTCAACAAGAGTTATGCTGGTTATAATGAGACTGGTTTTCTTATTATAGATTTAATTAATTGGATTTAAATTCCATGGTGGGAAGCTAGAATAATCAGCCTTTCATGAAACCCCAGCAAGACATCTACAATTGTGAAGTACTGTCAATGCTTAAAATAAATCTTCATGGCCAACCTACTGGGCCCAGTGATTGACCAAACTTTGGTGCAATATGACTGACAACTCATTTTCCTGTCAACTTTGTTCTAGCCTATTTAGGTTGCTGGCTGCTATATCACTATGGCCTGCGTATACAATTCAACCCAAACAAATTCCTTGTTATTCTTTGTAAGCCAGTCAACTGCTGCTCTGAAAAACATTGTTTGTAGCTAACTCTGCACATATTTCTTCTCATAACTAAACCTCATAATGCAGAATCAGAATATCTGTATCCATGGAGGCATTCTAGGCATTCCGAAACTTTGATCAGACCCCTTAACCTTCTACATTCCAAAGAAAACTGGCCCTATTTGTATAATCTTTTCTCATAACTTAACCACTGAAGTTCAGGTATCATTTTCTGTAAACTTATATGGTACTCCCTCCAAGGCCAATATATCCTTACTAAGCTATGGTACTTAGATCAGCTGACAGTACTCCAAGTGGCATCTAACCAGGGTGTTGTATAACATCTTTGTGCTCCAGTCCTGTAGACATGAAGGCCAGCATTCCATTAGCCTTCCTGATTATTTTCTGCACCTATTGTGATATTTTAAAGATCTTTGCACCAACACTCCACGTCTCTCTGGACATCCACAGTTTTTAACTTCATCGCATTTAGAAAGTACCTGGATTTATTCTTTCTCAGCCCAAAATGGATAAATTTACATTTACTTGTATTGAATTCCAGCTAACTCTTCCTCATCCAAAAGGGTGACCAAAGATATAGTCTAAAAGGATATAATCTGAAATCTCTTACACACCCTTGGGGTTGAGAAAGCTTTCTGTTTAACTGAGAAGGTTTGGCAATATGCTGGAGACATAACACACTGACTTCCAAATCCTCCCCAGTTGTTCTCCGGGTTGCATCATATTGAGGTTCTGCTGTGGAAAAAACAGAGCACACAGCTGAGATTAGAAATCTAAGTATTATTAGATTGGATGACTGTAAAATATCAACTAGGAAAAAAGACAGTAATTGTTGCTTGGGTTTGTATTGAACTTCACTGGAGCACTGCTGGAGACCAAGCATGGAGATGTCAGATTAAGAATGGGAACAGGAGTCAAAATAGTGAAACATAGGTCTATCTAGCAGCATTAAAATACAATATGTGTTTGATCTTGTAATGGAAAATAAGTTTTCACTATCCCTGATTTATACAAGTATAAGGAGAAGCACTTGTTTCATGTAGGAGGAGTTTCTGGGATTCTATTGACAGAGGAGAGTGTTGGGGCCATTATTAAAGATACTGGAAAATTAACAAGGGTAATTTTGAGTGAATGTTCCTCTCAGAAGACACAGGAGAGAGAAAGTGCTGTGACCTAAACTGAAAGACAAAGTATAAAGACAGAGGCCCATGGAATTAAAAGTAAGGACAAAATAGCTTTGTTATTATTTTTAAGAGGAGGGTTTAGACTTAATAACGAATATGTGGACAAGAAAAATGGAGACTGGCACTAAGTATTGATGCTCATTTAATGAGCCAATGGAGGCACGATAGGCTGAATATCCTCCTTCTGCCATCTAACACTTCTCTGATTCAGTGATGTGCAAAATTGTCCGTTGTGAAGGGTTCTTTATTTGTCGGGATAAAGGATCAAATTTCATTTTCTCCAAGTTAGACATGTGGTTATGGTTATGCACATGCTTCCCAATTATGCTTCTCTCTTTGTTGGTGAAACCTTTCTTGTTGCTGTATATTCAGGTCTCCTCCCACAACTCTGTCTCTGAGGTATTTATGCAAGGTGTTACTCCCCACTCTTGTCCGGAATTTTTAAAAATTAATCAATTTGGGATCAAATTGCTATCCTTCTCTCACTTTCACCAGATCTATCTAAGAACAAAGAGCAAAAAAGAACACAGGAACAGGCCCTTCAGCACTCCAAGCCTGTGCTGACACATTTTGCCGCTCTATACTAAAACTGTCTTCACTTACAGAATCCATGTCTCTCAATTCCCTTCCTAATTATGTATTCGTCCAAATGCTTCTTGAATGCTGCTCTTGTGTATGTTTCCACCATCTCCTTTGGTAGCGCATTCCAAGCACTCACTACCCTTTGTGTGAAAACTTGCCTCACACCTCTCTTTTAAACCTCCCCCCTCCCATCTCTAACCTTTGTCCCCGAATAATCGACCCCTCCATCCTGGGAAAAAGCCTCATACTTTCCACTCTGTCCATGCCATTCACAATCTTATAAACTTCTTTCAGATCGCTCCTCAACTTCCTCGATCTATCCAACCTTTCTTAACTGTTAAAATCTCCTATACCTGGTGAACAAACTAGTAAACCTTTTCTGTACCCTCTCCATAGCATCCATATTCTTCTGTTAGCGTGGTAACCAGAACTGTACACAATGTCATGTGTGGTGACTAGACCTTTGTGCAATATATTTCTGACTCTTTCCTGCCATTCCATTTTTTCTCTGATCCCAATTCTGCGGATAAGCTTTCCACAAGTTGCCATTACAAACATACAGACTCTCAGTTACCATGACTACACTTCCTCACAACCTGCTTCTTGTTCCATTCCATTTTCATAGTTCTTAAGGGTCCCTAGACCTTAAACATTAACTCTGATTTCTCTCCATAGATGCTGCTGGACCTGCTGAGATCTTCCAGCAATTTCTGCTTTATGTTCCATTCTCATAGTTGCTCTTTTGTTGCATCTATTTCATGGATACCACCATCCATTGGGTTGCTTCTAAAATTTCTTCCTTTCTCTCAACCAAGGATTCTTCTCCACTTTGGTTGATAGCATCTACTGTTCCTGATGACGGGCTTATGTCCAAAACGTCGACGCTCCTGCTCCTCGGATGCTGCCTGACCTGCTGTGCTTTTCCAGCACCACACGTTTTGACAGCATCCTACTTGTATCTGACCCATGTCTGCCTTCACCCCTTCTCCTCCCTCCCAGAACAACAATAATGTTCCCATTGTCCTCATTTTTCACCCCATCCAGCTTCTGAATTTTTAATTCTAAGTTGTTTTTTAAAAAGAGAGTTTCTCCAAAAAGAGACTGCAGATGTAAATTCAGTGTTGTAGGACAAGATCCAATGTAGGATCCGTGGAAAGTCTTGTAGAAAGCCAGCAAAACTTCAAGCAGTGAGAGAGAGGGAGAGAAATATATAGAGAGAGAGATAGATAGAGAGAGAGAGGAACAGAAACGGAAGAGATAATGAGGGGGCTGATTCTCTCTCCCTGACCTGGCAGAAAGACACCTCTTGCAGACATTTTTTGTGATCTGCCTTCAGAACGATACAAAACTAAAGGGCCAGGAAATTTGAATATTTGAAAGGGGTGGTTTACAGTTGTAAGTTAACAATGAAATGGATAGAGTAAGAGTAGAGAGATTTAAAATTGGAATGGTAGAAATTAGTATTTGCAGAAAAAAAGAAAAAGAGAGGGAGAAATGAGAAAGAGAAGGGAGTGCAAGGAGGGAAGATGAAAACAATAGCAGGAAAAGGAGTTTGAAACAAGATTGCTCAAGCTGAGGACAGGAACCCTCTTGTGTCTCATGAGGATACCACTCGCTCCGACTTGGGGTGGAGACAACTCAGTTTAATCATTTACTTCCTGTGTTTGAGGAGGCAGAGGTAAAAGTTTTCTTCATCTCTTTAGACTGGATAGCACTGCAGTTAAAGTGGCCAAGTGTAATAGAGCGAGTCCTTATAACTGCAGAGTAAGGTTTTGGGGAAAGCATACGAGGTTTCCACCCTTTTGACTGAGGAAGGTGCCACTTACAATGTAAAGAAGGTGTTTAGCATGCTTGCCTTCATTGATCAGTGCATTGAGTATAGGAGTTGGGAGGTCATGTTGAGACTGTACAGGACATTGGTTAAGGTACTTTTAGAATACTCCATTCAATTCTGGTCTTCCTGGAAGAAGGAAAGATGCTGCTAAACTTGAAAGCCTCAGAAAAAAGGATGTTGCCGGGATTGGAGGGTTTGAACAATAGGGAGAAGCTGAACAGGCTGGCGCTTTTTTCCCTGGAGCATTGGAAGCTGAGAGCTGGTCTTATCAAGGTTTATAAAATCACGAGGGGCATGGAATGGGTGAATAGACAAAGTCTTTATCCCAGGGTAGGGGAGTCCAAAACTAGTGGGCATAGGATTAAAGTGAGAGGGGAAAGATTTAAAAGGGACCTGAGAGGCAGCTTTTTCATGCAGAGAGTGGTGTGTATATGGAACAAGCTGCCAGAAGAAGTTGTGAAGGTGGTTACAATTACAACACTTAAAAGGCATTTGGATGAGTGCATGAATAGAAGGGTTTGGAGGGATTTGGGCCAAATGCTGGCAAATCAGACTAAGTCAGATTGGGATGTCTGGTCAGCATGGATGAGCTAGTCTGAAAGTCTGTTTCCATGATGTACAACGCTATGCTTCTAAGCTAATTTTTAAAAAATCATAAGTGAGGACCAGTTAGTGATGGAATTGTCAGTAATTTTGTACTCTCATGAAGCCAGACATCTTTAGATAGGGTGGCACGGTGGCTCAGTGGTTAGTACTGCTGCCTCACAGTGCCAGGGACCCAGGTTTGATTCTACCCTGGCAACTATCTGCACATTCTCCCCATTTTTACATGGATATCCACCAGATGGTCTGGTTTTCTCCCACATTCCAAATATTGTAGGTTAGGTGGATTGGCCATGCTAAATGGCCCATAATGTCCAGGGAGGTGCAATCTAGATGGATTAGCCATGGGAAATGCAGGGAAATAGTGATAGGAATGGAGGATGTGTCTGGGTGGGAAGCTATTTGGAACATCTGTGTGGGCTCAATGGACTAAATCCACTCTATAGGGATTCTATGATAAGGATTTGAAAGGCTTTAGTAGCTTGCCTTTGACCATTGGGTATTGGCCCTAAAGATAGAAGCTACTTACAAAAAGCTCCATGAACTAATTCATCTTGAGCTATTCAAGAACTCCACCTAATATGGTTGCATATAGAAGAGCAGAGAATGACTAGGACCAGTCAGGCAGCCACACCAGCTGATGATTATCAGATGACCAAAAGAATTCCTGTACTGAAAGAAAGTTTTTCTTGGTCACCCCAGCCAATTGGAGGGAATGGAAAAGAGTAGAGAGATAGGAAACTTTAGAGAGAGGGAAATATCAGGAACTTTCCTCATGTCAGAAAGAATGGTGCTGAGATGAAAGGTGAGGCCAAGTTGTGTGTGCGTTTAACTGCCAACTGCTGGAAGCCATGGGAAAAGCTAATGCAATTTATCAGGGCATATACACTCAGTGCAGAGAAGTGGTGTCAGTCAGAGAGCATAGCAGACCAAGCTATGGCTCTGACTACACTCTGAACCCCTGGAAAGCTGCTCCTGACAGTATGGATGATGTCAAAGAAAATGATGGTATTTTGTATTTAAAGGAAGGGCAGCCATGATATCCAGGGTGAAGTGAGCAATCCTGAGACTGAAAAAGGTTACAAGCCTAATGCATCTGGAACACACCACTGTCTCAGGACCAGTGACCATGGCAGTTGTCCTCATTTGGCCTGTTTGTGAAATCAACCCATACCTCAGCAATGACCTGGACAGATCAAAAATATTGATATCCCCAGTGGTGCATGAAAAGCCTGTTATATCAAGAAGTCTGAACTGTTACAGGAGAAAGTACCTGGCATTTTCTCTGACTGTGTAGTTACGTGGTTTATGGCCAGATTCTCTTAGTAAATGGCACTAAAACATTTTTTTTTCAGGAGTGTAGAAGACCTTAAGGAGGAAATAAATAGCAGTTCTTTGGTAACAGCGCAACATGCTGACCCACTGTTAAAAATACCAGCTCAGATAGCTCACACCTGAAGCTGAGGCAGAAGTGATCACAAATAATGAGGTGTTGATGAGGAAATAGAGACCCCTTCCTAAACCTGCTAATGAGGAGTAGACTATGATCCACCAGTTAGTGATGCCCTGGGGGAGTGTAGGGAAATATTGAGGCTAACTCACGAGATACTGATGTCAGGGCATATCGGTGTACCTAAATCCCAAGCCTGCAACTGTCAGCATTTTAACTAGCCACGACTCCACAAGGATGTAGAGAGATTTTGCAGAACAGGCATTGCTGCCAGGTTATGGGAAAGCCCTGACCTGTAATAATGCCTACACCAGTGATTCCTATGTTGGCATTTGGGGAATTTTACACTGTGTTAGTGAGCTGTGTGGGACTCTTACCCAAAATAAAAAGGGCCTACGAATATATCTGTCGTATTGCGGACATGACTGCCCATTTCCTCAAGGCTGTTCCTTTGAGAACCATATTTCACCAAAGCAGTGGTGAGAGAATGGACCCCAATTCTTCACCCAGAAAGGTCTGCCCACTGAAATCCAGTTGAATCAGGGATCAAATCTCATATTTAAAATATTCTAGAAAGTCATGGATAACTTGAGTGTGACCCATCAGAAGTTTTCAAGGTCTTACCCTGCAGTCAGGGGAGTGTGAGAGTGCTATCACCAGCTCCTAAAAGAGGCACTGTTAGTACTTGCCTGTTGTACAACTCATTCAGGAGTTTGTACAATATCATAACTTGTTCATCTATCTCTTAGTTTATCTAAAGTTTAAATATTCCTGCACTTTAAATGCAGTTTATTGAGGTGTTCATTAGAAAAGAATGTTAGAATACATCCACCAATATGATTTGTCTTGACAAAAGAGATCAAGCTGAAGAATACACTACCCCAGGTAGGAGTGCTTTCCAAAGAGCACTAGTATCCCTGTTGCATTTAAAGAAAGAAGAAAGTGTGACTGGATCACTAAACTGCTTTAAAAACAAGCTAAAATCTGGGAGGTACAAACCACACACAGACACCTACAAGTTAATCAAGGAGCATCATTATTCAAGATAGATTTAATGCCTCTACATTTTAGAGGTCTGACACCTGCTTCTACAGCCAAAATTCTAATTCATGCAATAATTTTAGATATTTCTGTAACTGAGCAAATAATTAACTGGACGATTACTTGGAACAAAATTGGGACCTTTACTCACCCTTTTTGGTACATTAGCTGTTAATGTTATTCCTGTGGGTTTACATTTAAGTACTGAACTGGATTTGTACTCCACAAATGATACAGATCATGCACTGCATCAACAGTATAAAGAGAAGTCTCACACCAGATTTCTACCCACTCATATGTACTAAGTAAATATGGTCCCTATTTTCACTACTTCTACTACATTACACGATAGGAAATCTTTTTATATTGTCCTAAATGTTATATTTTAAAACGAGTGTCATATGCAATTTTCTGATTAAATTAATTGCAGGTTTCAACTTTAATTAAAATTAATTGATTATGAATTAATTACCAATTATTATTCATCAACAACACAAAATTACATTCCCATTTAATATACTAAATA
Organism: Chiloscyllium plagiosum; assembly: GCF_004010195.1. Classification (NCBI taxonomy): domain Eukaryota; kingdom Metazoa; phylum Chordata; class Chondrichthyes; order Orectolobiformes; family Hemiscylliidae; genus Chiloscyllium; species Chiloscyllium plagiosum. The sequence goes on from NC_057711.1 coordinate 44,980,492, forward strand.
AAATACAAAAGCAAAAGTCATTCATCATAGTTATTTCTGGAATACCACATATAATCTGATGTACAATATGTCAGACGAAAAATTAAGGATTTGTTGTGTTCAATTCAATCTCCTAATGTCCAAGTTCTGCAATTTTCCTCAGTATTTCAGTTCATTTCCCAGTAGTCTTTATTAACCATACAAGGTGAAAATTTGATAAATAAGTGGCAGGTGGTAAAGTCCATCTGTACCCCACCCTGTTCCCAAGAGAGATAGATTTTTAATAAACAACAGATGGGTTGTGTAAAAGAGGAGAGGCCCTGTAACTAAGGACACTACAGTAATCAGGTTTTTCAATATTAATGTGATAGTTTAATCAAATAGTTGGCAGAAACTATGGAGGATTTGTACACTGAGTCACACAATATGTCAATATTAACAGTACGGAACATTTCTAAGACTGATATTAGTAAAATAATATATTTATTCTTCATTTGCTTTACTTCTAAGAGAAACAGCCAAGACTACTATCTATAGAATTCTCCAGAGCCACTTAATTCTTTTCGAGATTTGCTTTACATCGTTGTCATGGTTTCATTAAAAATAACACATGGTTTTAGTTCAACCATGCTGAATTCTTTCAGGAGTGCAGACAAAAGTACTTGACAATGCTGCCTTTCTAGCACAGACCTGGTGCAGGATTTATTGGTGGATTTTCTATGTAATGAGAATGCAAGCTTATTTCCTCATATTGACGTTCAATAATTGTATGAAAATGCCAAGAAAACATCAAATTTTCCAACAACTTTTCTAATGCTTGGTTAATAATGGCCTTTTTTGCTGCATTGTCTGTAATGTATGCAAATACTTTGGTGCTCCCAAGGCATTATATATTCTTCACACATTAAATATACCCTTGGAGCTCTGACTGCCCCAGTTCTGACAGCTGCTTTCACTGCTACATAAAATTAGTAACAAAAATAATTTTTTAGCTCACAACAAAAATATAGTGATTTTATTGATGAATATGTTTACAGTGTACAATGTACACACAGTGGAAATTATACTATCTTGGGGAAAATTTCATAATGAATTATACAGTATTTGATTAATCATTAGAGAGAAGAAAAACTTGAGATACACATCCAGTTCTTGAGAAGTGACAGCAGCTCACATGCCTGCCTGTTCATTGAAAAAAAACAATCAAGGCCTGAATTTTCTCTTGCCCAATGCAGAAGAACTGATAAAGATTAGTTAAGCCAGCAAAAAAAAGCAGAAATTAAAACGAAAGCTTTCTTGACCAGCTGACTCAATTGCACACCAGGAAACTTATGAACAAGTTGAACCAGAATTTCTCTTTGAGGAAATGTAAAGGTATACAAACTACTCAGTGATGACAGTATCTGCATATTATTTGTTTTAATATAGTATATTGTGTTTAAAGGTTAATCTTCTAACTCTGCATTCCCAGTACTCAATAGGATCATGGAAAATCTAGCACTAACCATCAATTTACCTGGGACTCAAATATCCCTATGTTACACTGATTCATTTTAGTGGTAGGAAATTGGAGGTAATAGAAATTTAATATATTTATTTACTGCCTGATTGTTTGCTTCAATGAGGTCATGTTTCATGAGTGGAATACTACAAAATTTAATCTATATTCTCTCCACTTGTGAACTATTTTCACATTCCAGCACTACTTGTTATGTGTACCCATACTCCAAAAGGCAAGAAGTTCAAAATGGATCATTTATTCATTTTATATATGATCTGATTGCACCAAATTTTGCTTAAAAATATTCTCTTCCAAATAAAAGGTGGCAGCAAGAGCTTTTCTCTACATCTTTGTAATGAATTTCAACATGACACATTTTGTTAAAACTTTTTGACTTTTCTCATCAGGAAATTTAGCAAGAAATACCAATGTAAAGGAAAAACAATATTTCAAAAACATTGTAAATGATAAAACAACATTGACAAGTAGATACTGATTTGTACATCACTGGTGTAGTCTGACAACCAATTCAATATTGTCAGTCAGACTCAGTGTGGGCACACTTGCACTCACTAGAAGTTACATATTTAATACACAGGTCCTTGTTCTTTGCAGAAAGCAAGAAAACATATACATATTACATCCAAACCATTAAAAAAAAGGTGACCACCAGTAAGCAAAAGCAAAATGCTGCAGATGCTAGAAATGTAACATAAAAACAGAAAATGCAGGATAAACTCAGCAGGTCTGACAGTGTCTGTGGAGAGTGAAACAGAGTTAACGTTTTAAGTTTGATGTGACCCCTACACTCACCAAACAATCAGAACTCTCTTCTTCTACTGTATAAGATGTTCTTTTTTCTTTATGGATTTATATTTTTAAATTCAGAATGGAATGTATCTATTCCTGGTTGGACTAGCATTTATTGCCTTCTAATTCTCTAATTGTCTTTAAGAAGGAGGTAGTTAGCTGTATTTTTGAACCATTACAGTCCATGTGATGTAGGTCGACCATAATGGCATTAGGGAGGGAATTGCAGAATTTTAGACCATAAGACCATAAGACATAGGAGTGAAAGTAAGGCCATTCAGCCCATCGAGTCAATTATGGCTGATGGGCATTTCAACTCCACTTACCCGCATTCTCCCCGTAGCCCTTAATTCCTTGTGACATCAAGAATTTATCAATCTCTGCCTTGAAGACATTTAGCGTCCCAGCCTCCACTGCACTCTGCGGCAATGAATTCCACAGGCCCACCACTCTCTGGCTAAAGAAACGTCTCCGCATTTCTGTTCTGAATTGACCCCCTCTAATTCTAAGGCTGTGCCACGGGTCCTAGTCTCCTATATTGAAGTTGTATGAGTAAAATCTTTGCAGATGCCATCAAGTAAGAAGGCAGCCTGAATATTAGAGAAAGATTCAAGCATGTCTATGGGCTGTGTGCTGAAAGATGAAATTAGGAAGGGCATCTGGGTGTCTTTGGGTCAGCATGGACTAGATAGGTTGAACAGCCCCAACTGTCTTGTTTTTATGGTTCTGTGTAAGAGGAATTAAATCCAATCTTTCCTTTCTCTTTGGTACTTTCCTGTAAAAGAACGATTTGCACAATTTAATCTGGTCATTGTGAAATAAATTGTTTGGAACCAAGGAAATGGAATACATGTAAAATGGAATCACAGTACAACATACTGATCAAGAAAATAACCTGCGAATTACAGAAGATAAATTAATTTACTTAAGAAAAGTAGTAAATAAGTATCGGATTTCATTATTAGCGGGATTTTTTCAATGAATTAATTAGGTCAGACATTAATTTGACCCAATCGATGTTCACTTCTGGGAAGGAAAGAAAATCTGGCTGGAAGGAAATATTAGAAAAATTGAGCTTATTTGCTTTGGCAAAATGAGGAAACAGAAGATTTAACAAGTTTGAAGATGGCTAATTGTTTTATTGATAAAGGGTAAAGTTATGAGGAACATTTAGTAGATAAGAAGGTAAGAATAGGAACAGAAGCCAGGTACAATCATACAGTCGCATCCTCCGAAAATCTTCAGCTGTTCAATTACATCAGACTGTTTCTATCTTGAAACTGGCTCTTTCAACTTTTTTTTGTCATTTTCTGTATACATTCAAAAGAAGAAAAAAATTTCAATGTAACAGTAAGAAAACGATAGTACTTCTGTCGCATCACATTCCATTCACAGATGATTCTAAACACTTCACAAACAATGGTTTATTTTTTGCAAGTGCAGTCACTGTTTTGAAGGGAGATGCAGCAACCAAATGTACAAATCAACCTATCACATTAAAATTTGGCAGTAAAATTGTGGCTGTAAGCACTGCTTTTTGAGGTATCTTGGCTATTGGAGAGGTGATTTCCTCAAATTCCAGGAGCAGTAATTACTGTTTTATATGCTGTTGCATTGTTTTGGAACTGTGGGGGAGAAAGATCAAAACAGCGTCCTTTAAAAGGGAGGAAGAGAGACAAATGGAGAGAACACAAGGTCAGAAAGAAACCCACGCTGCTGGCTCTCTCAGCAGTGGGTCTGCACAGCTACTGCCTTTGCTGTTGTGAGTTTAAGTATCTTTGGATATTGGAGTGCGTCTAAAAAAAAAAATGAACAGTGAATATTTCTGCGGCCATCAGCGAAAAATCAGAATGGTGTGTTGCCTCCCTAGTGCCAGGATCAAAGATATTTTGGAGAGTGCGCAGAATATTTTCAAAGAGGAGAGGGACCAGCAGGAGGACGTTGTACACATTGGAACGAATGACATAGGAAGGCAGAAGGATGAGATTCTGTCTGGTAATATAGAAAGTTAAGAATTTTAAAAAGGAGCTCCTCGAGTGGTAATATCTGGATAATATCCGGTGTTACGAGCTAGTGAGGGTAGGAATAGAAGAATAGTACTGTAGACCCTCAATAGTCAGTGGGAAATTGAGAAACCAATTTTAAAGGAGATTTCAGTTATCTGTAAGAATAATAGGGTGGTTATGATAGGGAATTTTAACTTCCCAAACATACTCTGGGACTACCATCGTAGTCAAAGTTTAGATGGAGAGGAATTTGTTAAGTGTACACAAGAAAACTTTCTGCTTCAGTATGTGGATATACCTACGAGAGAGTGTGCAAAACTTGACCTATCTTTGGCAAATAAGGCAGGGCAAGTGATTGAGGTATCAGTGGGGGAGCGCTTTGGGGCCAGTGACCATAATTCTATTAGATATAAAATAGTAATGCAAAAGGATAGACCAAATCTAAAAGCTGAAGTTCTAAATGGGAGGAAGGCCAATTTTGATGGAACAGAGGAACCTCGATTATCCGAATACCAATTATCCGAAAATTGGATTATCCAAAGGAGATCTCCAGGTCCTGCAGAAACATTACATCAACAGTGATCATGCTTTTTGTTTACAGCAATTAAACAGGCACTGTCTCCAAATGACTGACCTCCTGCCCTCTCTTCCCGCAGGAGTGTACCCTAAACCCCCTTCACCAGATCATCTCTCTAACATTGTCCTGTACAGGGCAAAGGTGCAACCTGTCAAAATGTTGCAGTAAAAAGTTTGTGTGCGCGCACGCGCTATTTGGAGACTTAGCCCACAAAGATGGTAGCAGCAGTCTGGCTGGTATACAGTCTGGCTGGTATACAGTCTGGCTGCCCCAGGGAGGGGGTGGGTGTTCAATGGGGATAGTGGGGGGGGTGGGCTCCATGACAAGCTGTTCCAAAAAGCCATCCTGTAAGCATTCCATGAATTCTCTTTCTTTGGATCCACTGGCAACATTATTTATCCAGTCCACCTGCATATTGAAGTCTCCCATGATCACAGTGACCTTGCCTTTCTGACATGCCTTCTCTATTTCCTGGTACATGTTGCGCCCCTGGTCCTGACCACTGTTAGGAGGTCTGTACAAAACTCCCATTATGGTTTTTTTGCCTTTGTGGTTCCTCAATTCCACCCACAAAGACTCCACATCATCCGAAGCTATGTCATTCAGTGCCAAAGATTTAATTTTGTTCTTAACTAACAAGACAACTCCGCCCCCTCTGCCCGCCTCCCTGTCTTTTCGATAAGTTGAAAATCCTTGGATGTTTAACTGCCAGTCCTGACCCCCCTGTAACCACGTCTCTGTGATGCCTACCACATCATAATCATTCACGATGATCTGTGCCATTTTGTGCCAACACTGAAGAAATGGCGATATGTTCACAAGTCAAGATCGTGAGTGGCTTGAAGAGGAACATTGAATTTGTTATTCTTTCCCTTCTAGATGGAAGGGATCATGAGTTTGAAAGAGGCTGAATTTCTGCAATGTATCTTGTAAATGGTACTCAGTATCCATGGTGAAGGAAGTGGATGTTTCTGGATGTGGTGCCAATCAAGCGGGCTGCTTTATCCCGGATGGAGTCAAGTTTCTTGATTGTCATTGGAGTTGCATTCATTGGGGAGCATTCCATCATATTCTAGATTTATGCCTTATAAATGTTGAATAGGGTTTGGGGAGTCAGGTGGTGAGTTACTAACTGCAGTATTCCTAGCCTCTGACCTGTTCACATAGCCACTATTTTCTTGGCAAGTCCAGTTGAGTTTCTGGTCAATAGTAATCCCCAAGATGTGATATGGGGGATTCAGTGTTGCTAATGCCATTGAATGTCAGGGAGGAGTCATGGTTAGATTTCTCTTCTTGAAGGTGGTAATGCCTGTTTCGTTTGCCGCTGTTGCATTGTTTACTTCAATATCTGAGGAGGTACAACTGGTGCTGAATAGTGTGCAATCATTGGCAAACATCCCCACTTCAATCACCATGGTAGGACAATTTCTCTTGTAAAAGTACATATGACAATAAATTCTAAAATTCTAAATTCAAAAAAAATTCTAAGTTCTAACTTAAGGTCAGCTGAGGCAGCTGCAGATGGTTGGGCCTATGACACTATCCTAAGGAACTCCTGCATCGATGCCCTGGCCCTGAGCTGACTGACCTCCAACAACCATAACCATCTTCCGATGCGCCAGTTTTGACTCCAACCAGTGGAGAGTATTTCCATCTGATTCCCATTGAGTCCAGTTTTCTTATGGTTTCTTGATGCTACACTCGGTCATATGTAGCCTTGACGTATAAAGCAGTCATCATCACCTCATTTCTGGAATCTATGTTTTATCTATGTTTGCATCAAGGCAGAAAGGAGGTCACAAGCTGAGTGACCCTGCTGGAACACAAACTGGGCATCAGCTTCTTCTTACAAATTGACATGATGAAAAATTTTGACAAAATGTATCACTTCTTTTTGCAATACTCAAGTTTTTTGATTAGATTCCCTACAGTGTGGAAACAGGCCCTTTGGCCCAACCAGTCCACACTGACCCTCCGAAGAGTAACCCACCCAGACCCATTTCCCTCTGACTAATGCACCTAACACTATAGGCAATTTAGCATGGTCAATTCACCTGACCTGCACATCTTTAGACTGTGGGAGGAAACCAGAGCACCCGGAGGAAACCCACGCAGACACAGGGAGAATGTGCAAATTCCACACAGACAGTCGCCCGAGGCTGGAATAGAACCTGGGACCCTGGTGCTGTGAGTCATTTATCTCTCCACTGTCCAAAGATGTGTGGGTCAGGTGAACTGGCCATGCTAAATTTCCCGTAGTGTTGGGTAAGGGGTAAATGTAGGGGTATGGCTGGGTTTCGCTTCGGAAGGTCGGTGTGGACTTGTTGGGCCGAAGGGCCTGTTTCCACATTGTAAGTAATCTAATCTAATCTGCAGACACCCTGCCTCTATTCCTGATGAAGGGCTTTCTCCCGAAACGTCGATTTTCCTGCTCCTCGGATGCTGCCTGACCTGCTGTGCTTTTCTAGCACCACTCTAATCTAGACTCTGGTTTCCAGCATCTGCAGTCCTTGTTTTTACCTAGCAGTGCTAACTACTGAGCCACCAAGACAAAACAACTACTTGAATTTTGAAATACTTCTATTGTTCTTTCGTCCACTTAGAATCATCTTCCTGCATTTAGGAGGGGAGTAGACAACTGACAACAACCACAGAGTGGGGGGTTAAAAAAAAACAATTAGGAGAAGCAAGAGTAAGTGGAAAAGAAGAAACATCAGGAAGATTTTGAGGACAGAGAGGAAAATAGTGAAATTCATAGTCGCCAAGAGAATAGCTGCCAATGGTGTAGTGAAATGAATAAGTAACCCAGCTATAAATGTGTGAGGAACTCTGCTAGTGGATATCTTGTTACTGGCGTGGGGCAGGGAAGATGACAAGGTCTTCAAGGAATTTTGAAATGAGGATTGGTGCCTTAAAGTCAGTTCTATGATGCAAAGGAGTAAATTGAGCTTAACAGAAGTAAAGAGAGTTAGGAATGCAAATATAACCGAGTATGCTAACGTGTTTTCTGCCAGCCTGGATGACTTCATGAAACGTAGAAGTGGGAAGGTTGGCAAGAAGAGGCCTAAGAAATCTATTTTTGAGATCCCCCAAAGTCAAGGATTTGAAAATAGAGTCGAAAGGTGGGAAGAAACATAGAAAATGCTGAAGAAATTCTGCAGGTATGGCATCATCTGTGGAGAGAGAAACAGGGTTAATGCTTTGAGTCCAGAATGACTCTTCTTGAAGTAGGAAGGCAAAGAGGTAAAGAAGGCCATCCTGCTAATGAATTAAGAATGGGGGAGAAGAAATGCTTTAAGCCAAAAAGGAAGTGAAGATTTCACATTGAAAAAAATTATCGTAGCAACTACTTTAGTTACCCAAGTAAAGGGATCTAACATATTGTTAGAAATATTCAGGTCTCTTGGGTATATATCCCAAATTAATTATTTGACTTTTATTTTTACAGATGCTGAATGATGTATAGTGTACTTTAATAATTTTGGAGTTTTATTTCACATTTCCATCATTTGCAATTTTTTCTAAAAGTATTTCCTTTATCCACAACAGTTTTTATATTGTAAAAATGATTTGAGACTTACATATTAGAATTTTGCAGGTGTATGTGGCAGCCTGGTGATAATGGTCTTATCAGACATAAACAATGAAAGTGGCCTCCAATTTGCCAGTGTGGTCTACAAGTGATTGAGGGAAAGAGTGGTGAATGAATGGCTCTTTGAGATGAAGGTCATGTTTTACAGATCCAGCAGTGCGGGTCTTGTATGCTTTTGATACTTGACAATGCACAGCAGGCACCTCAAAGTCGAGAGAATAGAACCAGCAGTGGCTTCACAAAACTCTCCAAAATGAAAGCAAGCAAAGCAGTCTACATACCTTCTCCCAAGCTCATTATTGCTAATGTCTAAGAACTAATAACTCAAAATCAGCTCCACTGGGTCAAACATGTCATCCAAATACCTGACACTAGACTCTTGAAGTAACTACTCTGCTGACAGATCAGTCACGCAATACACTCCTGAGAGGAAAACAAATATTTTTTACTAATGTCCTCCATAAGCTGAAGGAGATCAAATATCCCCCCCCAACTTTTGAGTGATCTCTAACTTGTGACTGACCAAAATAGAAAAGTTTATTCAAGAAAGCACCAAGACTTTTTCAGGATATAGCAGAAATAAAGTTGGAGCATCAAAGAGAGTGCATAAGGACCCAAACACCCTCATCTGCCTAAGGTACCTTTTCCATATGTGCTAGAGTCAGCAGATTATACATTAGATTTATCAACCTCCTCAGAACCCATTAAACTGGAATGGAAGCAAGTGGTCCTCAATCCCAAGGGACATCCTAAGAGAAGAATAAAGTGATCTTGAACAAGAAATTTAGAGTCCGAGTTGTGATCATGGTCATTAGATTTAGATTTAGGTTTTACTGTCATGTGTACTCAAGTAGGGAGGAGGGGGGTATAAGAGTACAGTGAAAAATGTACAATGTCGCCACTCACGTACCATGTTTAGTACGAAATACCTAGGTACAAAATCTTAGCTACAGAAGTAGAAAATTAAAGATATTAATTAAAACGTTCAACACTGCAGTCTTCTTAGTAAAAAAAATAGGAAACTAAATAAATAAAGTTAAAAGGTCAAACATTACATCCTTTCTTAAGCCATGGGCCTGCAAATGCTCCAATCTGGGCTTTCCCCAACAGGGCTCGCGCTCTCCTGAGCTGGGCATGCTTTACCATGCTGGGCTAAGATCCACCATTGGCACTCCCTCACCACCCAATACCTGGAGGAAGAACACGTCATCTTCCACTTTGGAACACTTCAACCCCAGGACATCAATGTGGACTTCACCAGTTTCCTCATTTCCCCTCCCCCCACCTTACCCCAGTTCCAACCTTCCAACTCAGCACCATCCTCATGACCTGTGCCATCTGCCAATCTCCCTTCCCACCTATCCACTCCTCCTTCTTCTCCAACCTATCACCTTTATCCCCACCTCCATCCACTTATTGCACTCTAGGCTACCTTCTCCCCAGCCCCACCCCCCTCACATTTATCTCTGCACTCCAGAGGCTCCCAGCCACATTCTTGATGAAGGGCTCATGCCCGAAATATCGGTTTTCCTGCTCCTCAGATGCTGCCTGACCTGCTGTGCTTTTCCAGCACCACTCTAATCTTGACTAAGATACACCAGTGTTCACCAACAGTTTTCATGGCTGACCGCTGCTGCTGACTCCATCAGACACGCCAGGCTTCACCACCGCTTGCAAAACTTCAGCACTGACTGCTGCCTCATCACTGATTGCTGCTGCTGCCATCCTTTGCTGCCATACAGGCTGGCACTAGGTCCCAGCCACTGCCATGTTCCATTGCTGCATTAACCACCTCTCTGCAGAGTCCTGCTCGGGTACCGCTCCAGACATCAATGATGCCACAATGCCACTGACCACAATCAGCTGCTCCGTGCCAACTGTCAAAGTCTCCCAGCCACTGCAAACGCCATCTCCATGACTGAGCTTGAAAGACTGAAGGACTAAAGGAATGAAAGAGGAAATGCTCGAAAAGAAGAAAGAAAAAGAGAGAAAAGTGGTGAGAGCAGACGAGTTCTGGTGAGGACCCCTACTCCACCGCCATCTTGAATGGGATCTCATTATCAAACATTTAAAAGGAAACATCATTATGCAAGAAAGTTCAGGAAAGATCAAGAAGCGGGAGAGAAGTCCTGAATTGTCTTCCAGGTGGAAAACCTCTCCAATTTTTCAGCTAGGCAAATGTATTTGCCCTGATGATGCACATGAAATATAATAAATAGTAGTGAAATGTGTTGGTTAAAAGTTTAGAACATTTGATGCTCACCTCCATCCTAAAAGTGAAGACAAATTCTATCCATTTCCAATAGAGCCAGGAAAGGACTTTTAACCTGGAATTTGTTTTAATAGGCATCACATTATAACAATTCCTGCTTTAAATTTGAATCACTTTTGCACAATTTCCTATGTCTGCACCAAATGTTTCATGGGATCTCTGACCTCTCATAATAATTTTCTATAAAACTAAGTGTTGTGACAGACACATTTATCTTGATAACGATGAGACCTGTCAATAATTCTATTATTTCACAAATTGTACTTAAGTCTCAGCTGTTAAAACATTTCACATCTGTGGTGCTCTCAAATCACACCCATATGAAATTTCCAACAGAACTGTGACAGTTTGTGCATCCAGATTTTATAATAAAAATTAAATACTCCGGTTACAAAGAGCACTTCTTCATTTATCTAAATTACCCTGTCATTTTTTTTCAGCAGCTTCAAATAAATTCATGTTGTTTTTGTA
>NC_057711.1:45000328-45012769 GCF_004010195.1 Chiloscyllium plagiosum
AAAGGAGGAGGTAAGAGTGAAGAACTCAGGAGAAGTTATTAAAATCTCCAGGACAGACACAAATATGACAGAGCATATGGAGAGTGTTTGCAATCAAACTTCAAGCACACTGAGGAAACGAATGACAATGTGAAGAGGAAAGGTTCGTACAGGACTGGATGTATGCAATATAAGGAATAGGGTAAACGAACTTGTGGCACAGATCGACATTGGCAGGTATGCCTTGGCGAGCATCACGGAGACATGGCTGCAAGGGAATCAGGATTGGGAGCTGAATATTCAAGGATATACATCTTATTGAAAAGCTAGGCAGGTGGGCAGAGGAGGTGGGGGTGCATTACTAGTAAGAAATAAAACTAAACCAATAGTGAGAAATTAAATAGGGTCAGATGATGGGGAATCTGTGTGGCCTGATGTGCCATGGTGGGGTCTAAGAAAAGGTTTATTCTATGTTTTTTCTCTCACTTGATTCCTATTCAGGTTGTACAGCTATTCTGAATTTCCGCATCTCAATCAAGTGCAGACGACATGTTTTTTCTCGCCTAGTGTGGCGCCTCAACATTTTTTTTTACACTATGTGCAACAGTGGGCGTTTGTTCTAATAATTTACTTCCAATTCAAGGAAGACGTGAGAATATGATTTGAACTCCGGCAGTGTGTCCATTAGGTGCAAGTTAATCGAATCTTTATCCTCATCACACTCACTCTTTTAAATAAACAATGAATTAGTCTGTCAATTCTGTAGATTTTTATTTCAGCACTGACTATTGCTGGGGATGTTACATAGGACATAATTCAGTGTCACGGAAAATACGAATGTTCCAGTGCAAGGTACCAAATCCTAATCCATCCTAACTTGTTTACAAGTTGATGAATAATACATGCAGAGGTGGCAGAGCGTACGTAAAAGGAGGGTTCAACTCTGTGTTCAAAATGCTATTTCTGGCTCCCTCATAAAAGACCTTAACTACATCGCTCTGTAAATTAACCAAAATAGGAAGAGACTGGAATTCTTAATTCTTCATCTGGGAATACCACCTGGATAACAGGAAAAAAAATCAAGGTTTGTATGTGATATTCATCAGTGATGATGGTGAGAATATGGAAGATGCTGGCAGTGGAATGATAAACAATTTTGTGGAAGGCACAAAGAGTATTTGGGTGGTTCACAGTGAGGAAGAAAGGGTTAGTTTGCAGGAGGGTATAAACAGATCATTCAGCTGGCAAGAACAATGCCCAATAAAGTGTAACACAGATAAATGTGAAGTGATGCACGTCAGAAGTAACAAGACAAGAGAGTACTCAATCTATGAAGGGGGGATAAATTTGCTCGGTATTTCTTTGCAAAAGGGAATGTTGAAGAGGTGGAAAATGCCATAAGGGGGAGGGACAAGATGAATAGCTGTTCCATTCAGTGTAAGTTTAAAGAACAAAGGAAGACTACTGACAATATTCCAGCTGACTGCCACCATTATTACTGCAGCAATAAGATGGATACAGCTTTTCCTTCACTATAATACAGATTTCCAGCTATAATGGTCTTATTTCTCTGAAGCATAATCGGTTCCTTCACAGGTATTCCCTTTGACAAACAGCAAGTTTTCCAATGATTTCCTGCCAGTTGTTCATCACAGCATTCACCACCCCACCCCAACCCAACATGCATGGTCCGATGATTTTGCTAACTGTTTTGTTGATTCACTTCCATGTTTGTGTGTCTTGAACGTGTGATTCCGAACAGGATGTTAGTTTTTGATACAGGCTACTTTGAGTGGGTAGGAAAACACCAGTGTCCCAATTGAACTCAAACCCATTCTTCAGCACCATTTTAAAATCCTCAGGTACTGGAACATGCTGTGTCCCTCTTCCGAAATATTTAGATTAGATTAGAGTATTTACAGTGTGGAAACAGGCCCTTCGGCCCAACAAGTCCACACCGACCCGCCGAAGCGTATACCACCCAGACCCATACTCCTACACTGACCGCTTCACCTAACACTACTGACAATTTAGCATGTTCAATTCACCTAACCTGCACATTTTTGGCTTGTGGGAGGAAACCGGAGCACCCGGAGGAAACCCACGCAGACACGGGGAGAATGTGCAAACTCCACGCAGAGAGTCGCGTAGTGGGCACAGTGGTTAGCACTGCTGCCTCACAGCGCCTGAGCCCCGGTTTCAATTCCTGCCTCAGGCGACTGACTGTGTGGAGTTTGCACGTTCTCCCCGTGTCTGCGTGGGTTTCCTCCGGGTGTTCCGGTTTCCTCCCACAGTCCAAAGATGTGCAGGTCAGGTGAATTGGCCATGCTAAAATTGCCCGTAGTGTTAGGTAAGGATAAATGTAGGGGCATGGATGGGTTGCGCTTCGGCAGGTCGGTGTGGACTTGTTGGGCCGAAGGGCCTGTTTCCACGCTGTAATGTAATCTAAATCTAAATCTAAATCCCTGGATGTGACTGGCCAGGGTAATGGTGGAGTGAAGAAGGCATTGTGAATAATAAATAGCCTTGATTCATCGGGACATGGATTATAAGAGCTATACAGGACTTTGGTTCGGCCTAGATGGAATATTTTGTGGCGTTCTGGGAGCCAATTTACAGGAAGGATGTGGTTCCACTGGAGGGGGTGCAGAGGAGATTCAGATGGATGTTCCCGGGAATTGAGCATATCAGACATGAAGAGAGGCTGGATAAGCTTAGATTAGTTACTTTGGAGAAGGGAAGGCTGAGGGGGATGTGATTCAGAAAGATAAGATTATGAGTGGCATGGACAGGATGGATAAAGAGCAGCTGTTCCATTTAGTCAAAGAGGCAAGAACAGGGGAGCACACTTTTAAAGTGAAGAGTTTGAGGATTAGAGAATATTTACGGAATGTTTTTCATCCAGATGGTGTTGGGATCTGCAATGTACTTCCTGGTAACCTCATACCTTCTAAATAGGACTTGGACAAGGTCTGGAAGTGTCATAACTTTCACAGCTATGAGCTTCATGTCGGAGAGAGGGACTACTGTAGGGCATGCTGTTTTTCTGATGGTACATGGACTATGCTCCAGTGATTGTATGGCGTTGACACGAATTGATGGGTTTCTGAAGAGAATCTTATAAGAATTATAAGAGTGAAATGTCAATGGAAAAGTTAGAGAAAACACGTGCAGACAATATAGAATACAGATGGAAGGTGAGAAGATAAAGTCCAATGCCAGGGTCCTGTGCTGAAACAAAGGAGAATGCAATAGGATGAGGGAGGAGTTGGCAAAGGTGGATGGAAGGAAAGACTTTAAGGTGGAACCATTGATGAACAGTGGCAGGTTTTCAAAGCAGTTTTTCCAAATGGTCAGCACCAACATATAACAGTGAAATGGAAGGATTGTCGGAGAAGAGTAATCTGCCGTGGATATCTCATGAAATAAGGGAGGCTATCAAAATAAAATAAAAGGCATAAATAATGGCAAAGACCAATGGGAAACTAGAAGATTGGGAAAAAATTAAATGTTAAAAGAAAGCAACAAATAAAACTATCTTGAAACATCAGGTAGAAAGATTATGAGAGTAAACTACCTCAGAATATAAAAAAAACAGACAGCAAAAGATTCTAAAAATATATGAAATGAAAAGAATGGTTAGGTTAACCATTGGCCCTTTAGAGGGTGAGAAGGGCGATTCAGTGAGGAAATAGCCGAGGAATTGATCAGATATTTATTCGGTTTTCACTGTGAAGGACACCAATAACGTGCCAGAATTGTCAAAGAGAGGAAGGTATTTGAGGACCTGGAAACTGCCATTCCCACAAGAAAGATCGTGTTGGGCAAGCTAATGGATCCAAATGTAGGTAAGTCTCCCGGCCCTGATGGAATGCATCCAAGGATACTAGCAGAGGTGGTGGAAGAAATAACAAATGCATTTGTGGAATTTTTCTAAATTCACTGGACTCTAGTGCTGTTCCAGCAGATTAGAAAACAGGAAATCAGACACCATTGTTTAAAAAGTGTCGAAAAAAAGTGGGGAATTATCGACCAGTTAGCCTAACATGTGTCGTGTGGAAAATACTTCAATCCGTAAGCAAGGAAAAAATAGCAATGCATCGAGTTAGAAATTGTTCCGTTGGACAGACACAGCATCAGTTCATGAAAGGCAGGTCATGATTAACAAATGTTTTGGAAATCTATGAAGACATTATGACCAGGGTGATCCCACAACATGTGGTGTACCGACATTTACAAAAGACATTCGACACAGTGCCGCCAAAGAAACAAAAAAGCTGCTGCATAAGGGAAAGATGCGTGGCGTTATGGGTAATGTATTCACATTGGGTAGAGGATTGGTTAACTAACAGAAACATAGAGTGGGATTAAATGAGTGAGTTTCTGGTTGCTGATCAATGACTACTGGTGTGTCTTGGGATCAGTGCTGGGACCGCAATTATTCACAGCTTACATCGACGATTTAGTGTTGGGGACCACGTGTAATGTCTCAAAGATTGCAGATGATATGGAAATGAGTGGCAGAGTAAATGTGCAGAGGACTGATAAACTTTACAAAACAACATAAATAGTTTAAGTGATTGGGCAAAGTTCTGGCAGATGGAGTACAATTATAATAAATGTGAAGTCATCCATTTTGGTCAGAATAACAGTAACAAAAGACAAAGTCTGTGCAGAGGGACCTGAGTGTCCTTGTGCATGAATCACAGAAGTTGGTCTGCAGGTGCAGCAGGTTATTATCACGTCAACTGGAATGTTGTACTTTTTTGAGAAAGGGATTGAGTTTAAACACAGGGAGATTATATTGCTGCTGCACAGAGTGCTGGAGAGGTCACATCTGCAATACTGTGTGCAGTTTTGGTCTCCCTACTTGACAAAGTATATCCTGGCATTACAGTGGATGCAGAGGAGGTTTGTCAGGTTGTTTCCGGAGTTGAGGCGTTTGGTGTATGAGGAGAGACTGAGTACACTGGAATTATATATTGATTGGAATTTGAAAGAATCAGGGAGGATCAGATATAAACAGATATTATTGGAAAGGGAATAGATAAGATGGAAATAAAGAGGATGATTCCAGTAGCAGGTGAAACTAGGACAAGAGGACAAAAACTCAATATTAGGTGGAGCAGATTTAGCATTGAAATGAGAAGGAACGTCTTGACCAAGAAGGTTGTAAATCTGTGGAATTCCCTGCCCACTAAAATAGTTGAGGCTTTATCATTGAAAGTTTGTGAAGCTCAGATAGATAATTTTTTGAGCAGTAAAGGAACAATAGGTTATGGTGAGTGGGCGGGTAAGTGGAGCTGAGGCCATGATCTTATTGATGCTCCTAGTTCTTATGTAATGGGTCAATATGAAATGAGAATCATATTTGAGAAACGGACTGATTGATACATATGGTGAATCAATGGATGCAATGCATTTGAATTTTCAGCAAGATAATGGTACAGACTCTTGCTTATTGTGCAAAGTCAAATGTTACAGGATTGGGGCTAAAATACGGACATGGTTTTAGAATAGGGGAGCTGACAGAAATCAGTGAACATGAATTAAGCAATATGTTTTTAAGTAAACGATCATGGCGTGTTGTAGGGATTGGTGCTTAGACCCTTACTATTCCCAATGCATGCCAAAAAATTAGTTGAGGGAATCAAATGCAATATTTCCCAGTCTGTTGACAGCACTAAATGAGGTCGGATTGTGAGTGGGTGAGGAGAATGCAAAAAAAGCTCCAAGGTGATTGAGACAGGTGGAGTGACTGGAAAAATACATGGCAGATGGAGAGCAGTGGGGGTGGATATGACGGTGTGTACTTTGGTGGGGGAACAATAGAACGGCATCTTATCATTTGAAACGGGATTAGTTGAAACATGTTGATCTTTAAAGGTATTTATGCTCTTTATTTGTTTCTTCTGTGCAGACCTCCGAGGTCAGTGCAGGGCAGTGAGTCCTTAACCTAGAAATCAATGCTGGAAATGGCATTGGCATGCTGACCAGTGTGCGTAAACCCACCATGTCAGGAGCTGTAATATTGAAAGTATCTGGATCTCCCTGTACACCAGGCACTGACAGCAAAATTACAGCAAAGAAAGCAGGTAGGAAGATAAATGGTGCAATGGATATCACTTCAGGGGGATTTGAGTCCAGGAGTATGGGTATCGTAATGAAGCTGGACAGGGCCTTGGTGAGACCCCATCTCGAACATTGTGCAGTGTTGTGTGCAATTTTCGTCTCCTCACTTCATAAAGGACAAACCTGACATTGAGGGAGTGCAGTGAAGGATGACCAGACTGATCTCTTAGGTGACAGGCTTGTTGTGGGAGCAGAGTTTGGGGCGACTGGGCCTATATTCCACAGTCATTTACTTCCAAAGAACATATGGATAGATTGAGAAATTCCATACCTCACCAAGGATTGTTCGATTTGACATATTGCCACGTGTACCTGGATACAGGTGAAAGCTTTTTTGATCAACACAGAAAGATCATAGTGAGTGAGAAGATACACATCATATGTTGAAATAAAAGTATTTTTGTTTCACGGCGCAACACGTGCAGTGGGCAAGATGAGCATGATTGAAGCAAGAAAGTCTATTCGTCAATCTAATCGAACGTTCATAATCGTTTATATGCCTCAATGATCTCTCTTCATACTAACGTACAGTCGGTGTGTGACGTGCACTGAACTGTATCTGGCTCTCAATCGTGACAACAGCCATAATACCTTCCTTTGAAACGGTAGCCGTTCCCACAAGCTTCAGCAATCCACAGAGAAAACCAGTCTGTCTTTTCAATCATGGAAGATGCCTCTTTTGGATATCTGGATTGTGGTTTCTCAGTAACATCAGAGGCCATTGCGGTCTCAATAGGATTAGAAGATTCAGTGAATGTCTCCCTGATACTGCTTGCTCTGAATTTTATCTTCATGTTATTTTCTTCCTATTGCTTCAGAGAATTGCATGCGAGAATGTGGGTAGGAACTGTTGGTTTTGACCAAAGTTGTTGCTATGGAGTATTGGGCGGCATGGTGGTTCAG
Source organism: Chiloscyllium plagiosum (assembly GCF_004010195.1). Lineage (NCBI taxonomy): Eukaryota > Metazoa > Chordata > Chondrichthyes > Orectolobiformes > Hemiscylliidae > Chiloscyllium > Chiloscyllium plagiosum. The sequence continues at coordinate 45,007,343 of NC_057711.1, forward strand.
TGGTTAGCACTGCTGCCTCACAAGAGCAGGAACTCGGATTTGATTCCAGTCTTGGGCAGCTGTATGTGTGACATTACCACGTCTTCCCTGTGTCTGAGTGGATTTCCTCCCATCGTCCAAAGATGTTCAGGTTAGGTCAATTGCTCATGATAAATTGCCCACGCGTTAGGTGCATTGGTCGGACGGAAATGGGTCTGGGTGAGTTGTTTTTCGAAGGATCAGTGTGGAATTGTTCGGCTGGAGGGCCTGCTCACACATTTTCAGGAATTTAATCTAATAGATAGGAACCGTTAATTAGTGATGCTTTGTGAGTATGCTTTGCAGACAGTCAGAGTGTAAAACATCGATTCAGCTTCCGTGTTCAGCTTTGAATTTCTGTGTTGAAAATGCTATTTGTGGATCCCAAACGAGAGGACGTAACTACTTCACTGATGAAATTTAACACTGATAAATGTGAGATGTTTCACGTCAGAACGAAAAAGACAAGGGAGTACTCTAACCATGAAGGGGGGTTAAATTTGTTCAGGACACAGGAGTACAAGATCATTAAGGTATGGAGAGGATGAACACACAACAGCTGGTCCCCTTCGTCGAACTGTCAAAAACAAATGAACACAGATTTCAATAGAAAGGCAAAAGGCTGCGAGAGCATTTGTGGAATCGGTTTGGCACTAAGAGAGTGGTATGCTTCTGGAATGCGTTTTCTGGGAGGGTGATGAACCTGACAAACTTTTAAAAGATGCTGGACATGTATTTGGTGGTGCAGACTCGATAGGCCTCTTTTACATTGTACAAACAGTGTTCTGTTATATACTGATATATGTCGAAGCAATAGCCAATGGTGCTTGGTTTTTTGTGCTTTTGACAATACTGAGTAAGTGGCTATATTGCAAATCAGCGACCTCTCATGGACTATCAAGACTTACTCAATCTCGGGCAGCCTATCCACCTGTGAGATCACTCAGGATAATTCACATGTTCAGTGCAAGTATTGTCCAACAATAATATCAACATTATTCCAACTGTTTGCAACCAGTATTATAACTTCAGCAATAACATGGATGCGGTCTTTCCTTTGTTATAATAGACTTTCAGCTGTGACCGTGTTACTTCTCTGAAGCGTGATAAACGACTTCCCAGGTATTTGCTTGGACAAATAGCAAGTTCTCCAGTGTTTTCCTGTCAGGTAGTCATCACAGCCTTCACCACCCCACTCAACTCCACTCCAAGGCCTAATGAATGTATTAATTGATCCCTTGATGCAGTTCCATGTTCCTGTGACTGGACCAAGTGCATCCAATTAGAATGTTGGTATTTAAGACAGACTACATTGAGAATGAAGGAAAACACCAGCGTCTCAATTGAATCCAAATCCATTCTTCAGCACCATTTCACAATGCTCAAGTACTGCAGATGGCTTTGTCCCTATTCCAAAATAACCATTTAGGTTTAGTTGATGAGTAGAAAACAAAAATATTTCTGTAGTTTGGTCAGGCAGTAAGTATATCAAACAGGAGAGAATCCAAAAGCTTTCCTTGAATCAGTGCTATAACCAATATCCAACGACAAATATCCTGTATGTAACTATTGACCCAATATTTAACTGGACGAGCCAAGTAAACTGAGCATTTCCGATGCTGATAATTCTGTGGTTAGTCACTCATCTCTTAAAGCTCTCCAATTTCTACCCATTATCTAGATGGCACCTGGCAGGGCGTGTGATGGAAGTCCTCCTGGTCCCTGGATGAGAGCGGATGCAACAACTGTTGTCAAGGAGAAGACAGTGGCTTATTTAACGTGCATCACCAGTAATCCTGCCTCCCTGCATCACTGACACCAACGATGCACTGCTGGGACTTTGTCCCAACAGCACTGTAGATTATCAAGACCAGCTGGGCTGGGACTTCTCAAGGGTAATTAATGCTGGTCTTGTTCCGTTAAAATCCCAAATGAATTCAAAAGAAAACACAGCTTTCTTATAATCATAGAACAATGCAGATATATTTAATGGACTGACGAGCTTAGAACTGCCTCTGCAGTTGTGCGATACGTTTTCAGAAACCTTTTCGTGCATAGGTTGAAACTCAATACCAATTGACAGTTCAGATCACAAATATTACAAGATAACAGAACACTTAAGAAGCAGCTGACTAAACACTTAACATGTCAGGACATATCAGGTTAGAGATCCAAAGTAAAGGGGATAAATGAGGTTTTTTGGTTTCTGCCTGCAATAGAATTGTTGGGCTGAAGGGATTGTTTGCATGCTATATGCCTCTATGACATTCGGCTTTGAAAACATAAGATGTCGTCACAATTTGTATCGTTGTGTGCATCACACAGTGAAGAATACAATCTCCATGGTCACATCCTAACCTGAATCTACACCATTGCCCTGTCACTGTCGTTTGTTCAGAATCTTGTGCCTCTCTTTGAAATATATTTGTTCCTGTCCCTGCATCACGAGAAAAACCGTGGTTCACCACCATATTCTGAATGGAAATTAGACACGGGCATGAAATGCTGGTCTTGCTAACCGAATTTATTTCACAAGAATAACTTAAACGAATCAGCATTTTAAAGATATCAATTCGGCACCATCTGATTTCTAACGCCGTTTTAATGAAGCTTTCACTTTGTACTAAGTCTCTGATCTTTCTGTAAAACTATGAAGTTTCCAGAAGAGCTTTCCAAGTTGTGCTCATTATTCAGCAAGGGAGCGTCTTTGTGGCCATGAGAATGAATTCGTTATTTTTCAGTACCTACGGACAACAGAAATGTAGATACTAATATCAGGTGAAACTTCTTCGCCAGTCTGAACCCACTCTGCCTTGCGGGAAGATCAAGGGTGATCTGATTGTGGCCTCAAAGACACATTCCAGGTAGAGTTGTGGGAAAGACTGTGGGTTTGTAGAAAACGTACGTCGGGAGTCTGTTCTGTGGGTTTGCAGTGATCTGCTCGGACGAAGAGACACGCCACTCCCAAGCATCCCAGATGTCCACCTATTTAGAACACCATGTGTTTCCCCATTTCTCCGCTCTAAACAACCGTAAAAAATTCAATAAGACAGATTCCCCCTTGTCCTCACTTGCAACACAACCTGGGTCCGCATCTAATGCACCATCCTAAAACAATTCCGCCACCTCCAACTAGAACTGCCACAAAAACATCTTCCCATCCCAACCACTTTCCACCTTCTGCAAGGACCGTTCCTTCAGACAATTCTTGGTTTCCGCCACTCTTTCCTTTAAACGCCCTGAACAGCCATGTACCTCGTCCAGCAGGCGAAGAAAATGCAACATCTGCCAGTACTGCACCCCCTAACACCCATCAAAGGCACAAAACAGTCCTTCCACGTGAGACAGAGTTTCTCTATTCTTTCTTCAAAACTAGAAATAAATGAGAACTGCAGATGATGGAGATCAGAGTCGAGAGTGTGGTGCTGGAAAGCACAATACTTCAGGTAGTATCCGCAGAGCAGTACAATTGCCAATTTGGCCATGTACCCTTCATCAGGAATTATTCCTGATGAAGGGCTTATGCCAAAAACGTCATTTTCCCAGCGCCTCGGACCAGCCTGTCCTGCTGCACTTTTCCTGCAACATTCTCACTACTCTGCATCAAACTACGTCACTGCATTAGATGGTCACGATGTTTTCTTATCTAAATCGGGGAATCCAAATTTTAACATAGTGAATGTTTCTCCAAGCATATCAGTTGAGCCAACAGGGGCGGACGTGACTTCCCAGTCACCGTCCATTTCAATTCTCCCAACCACTCCCTTTCCGACATGACCATCCTTAGCCTCCTCCATTGCCAAAACGAGCCACAGTGTAAATTGGAGGAACAACACCTGAGCTTCTGCTTGGGCAGCCGACAGCAGAGGACTCTACATTGAGTTCTCCAACACCAAAGAAACCCTTCAAATCCTGCGACTATCTTCCCAGCACGTCGCTTTCTACTACTCCTCCCTGCCACTGTCTGAATTAATTCCTCCCCTTGACCAACTCAGTCACACACTGGAACTTTCTTCACCTATACCCACTTCACCACCCTGCCCCCGACTCGCGCTTCATCTGCAGCTTCCCCTGCCACCCCACCCACCAAGTCCTGAAGAAGAATCCAAAATGACGTCTGGGTAAAAATGCTGCTTGGGCCTGCCAACTGAATTTATTTCGATACCTTGTGTCAATTTGGGCACTTGCAGATTGCTTACTCACAGACATTATTTTTTTCCTGTTTAATCCACTGAAAGGAGGTGTACTTCTTCACAGGATGTCACAAAGCTTTCCCTCATTTTACAAATTTGCCACTTTGACACACGATTTCATGATAATTGACTTATGTCCACTACATATTTTCCTTCTGGACGTTTTCAACGTTAAAGTTCTTCCACAATGCAGTCAGAATGTTTGCCTAAAATGTTACCATATTCCACTGGGATTGACAATGTAATATTTTTAAAACATTTTGAAACCCATTACCCAGTTTCCAAACTGCAGTTTCAGAAATTAATGTTTAAATTGTAAAAGCATGGTCAACACACTTCAATTTCGATCTAACTGGTCAATTTCCATTTTGTTATGAAATGCATACGTTAATTAAGGACTGGATATCTGACCGTAATATTTGACTTCGATTACACCTGGCAATGAAACATCACGAATTGTGACTGGGAACAGCCCATCTGGTTTCCGGGCCTGCTCAGGCAGACAACAGGACTTGATTGTGATCTTATCTCCAGATGCCTGTTTTATTTCCAATACAACGAGCAGACCTCCATTCACCAAAAACCCTGGCTCCCACTACCCTTGACATTACCGATGACTGGAACCAAAAGAAAAGCAGATGGGACAATATAGAAAGGTAAGAATTAAGAGTGGCAGTTAGCAATTCAACCCTTGCTGTCCACTGCACCATTTAATATGATCATGGCTAATTTGTCCCGAAAGCCATTTACGCTGCTTTTCATCAGAAGCATACTTATTTCTTTCTTTAATCTGTGGTGTGATTTCGACTCCATGACACTTTGGGAAGTGCGTTCCATAGATTCACTAACCTCTGAAAAAAATAGTGTCTCCGCAAATCAGTTTTGAATATTCCTTCTGTCACTCGATATCTATGACAGCACGTTCGAGATGGTCCAGATCATCTTTCCAAAGTTCACCTTATCATTCTCCTTTTCCATTGTATATAAGTTAATCAGATACACCCCTCCCCTGTCCCATTCTTATGAATTCCACCAGAGTAACCCCATGCTATTCAACTGCTCTTCCTTTGACGCCATAAATAAACCCGGTGACCTTCCTCTGATCTGCCGTCAGTGCCACAACATCCGTCCTCATGTAAGGAAACCAAAACTGCATACAACTTTCCATGTGTGGTAACATATATCATTTTAACCACATTTATTTACTTACATCATC
>NC_057711.1:45013269-45018723 GCF_004010195.1 Chiloscyllium plagiosum
CAACCTATCACCTTTATCCCCACCTCCATCCACTTATTGCACTCTAGGCTACCTTCTCCCCAGCCCCACCCCCCTCACATTTATCTCTGCACTCCAGAGGCTCCCAGCCACATTCTTGATGAAGGGCTCATGCCCGAAATATCGGTTTTCCTGCTCCTCAGATGCTGCCTGACCTGCTGTGCTTTTCCAGCACCACTCTAATCTTGACTAAGATACACCAGTGTTCACCAACAGTTTTCATGGCTGACCGCTGCTGCTGACTCCATCAGACACGCCAGGCTTCACCACCGCTTGCAAAACTTCAGCACTGACTGCTGCCTCATCACTGATTGCTGCTGCTGCCATCCTTTGCTGCCATACAGGCTGGCACTAGGTCCCAGCCACTGCCATGTTCCATTGCTGCATTAACCACCTCTCTGCAGAGTCCTGCTCGGGTACCGCTCCAGACATCAATGATGCCACAATGCCACTGACCACAATCAGCTGCTCCGTGCCAACTGTCAAAGTCTCCCAGCCACTGCAAACGCCATCTCCATGACTGAGCTTGAAAGACTGAAGGACTAAAGGAATGAAAGAGGAAATGCTCGAAAAGAAGAAAGAAAAAGAGAGAAAAGTGGTGAGAGCAGACGAGTTCTGGTGAGGACCCCTACTCCACCGCCATCTTGAATGGGATCTCATTATCAAACATTTAAAAGGAAACATCATTATGCAAGAAAGTTCAGGAAAGATCAAGAAGCGGGAGAGAAGTCCTGAATTGTCTTCCAGGTGGAAAACCTCTCCAATTTTTCAGCTAGGCAAATGTATTTGCCCTGATGATGCACATGAAATATAATAAATAGTAGTGAAATGTGTTGGTTAAAAGTTTAGAACATTTGATGCTCACCTCCATCCTAAAAGTGAAGACAAATTCTATCCATTTCCAATAGAGCCAGGAAAGGACTTTTAACCTGGAATTTGTTTTAATAGGCATCACATTATAACAATTCCTGCTTTAAATTTGAATCACTTTTGCACAATTTCCTATGTCTGCACCAAATGTTTCATGGGATCTCTGACCTCTCATAATAATTTTCTATAAAACTAAGTGTTGTGACAGACACATTTATCTTGATAACGATGAGACCTGTCAATAATTCTATTATTTCACAAATTGTACTTAAGTCTCAGCTGTTAAAACATTTCACATCTGTGGTGCTCTCAAATCACACCCATATGAAATTTCCAACAGAACTGTGACAGTTTGTGCATCCAGATTTTATAATAAAAATTAAATACTCCGGTTACAAAGAGCACTTCTTCATTTATCTAAATTACCCTGTCATTTTTTTTCAGCAGCTTCAAATAAATTCATGTTGTTTTTGTATACCTGCAACAACAATTTGCACATATGTAGTGCCTTTAATGTGGCAGAATGGTTCCCAAGCACTTCACTATCAAACAAGAACATTGATCTCATTGTATAATAATGCTTCCTAGCACAAAATTATTATGTTTAAGGTTGAACTAAAATCAGGCATTGTACAACATGATATAAAGAAAGGATAAAGGGAAGAGATTAAATGCAAAAATGTGTGGGAGAGGCTGATGAAAAGAGACTAAGTGGATCACACTTTCACTAAAACAGTATGAAGAGCCAAATGGTATCATTCATGGTAAAAATTTCTGATTCTAATTGTGGTTTAAATTTAATAGCGTCTTGTTGTCTAAACCAAGTGAAAATAACATCTCAATCTATATGTGATCTACTCAGTTGTATTAACCTGCTGCAAGGCGATCACTTTGCAAATATGAGCAGCAGTTAGTTGAGGTATAGTAAATGGACAGGAATTGATAAGGTTTTGTAGCTGTTTTAGTTTTGCATGAAAGTTTGTTCTAATGTTGTTTTAACCTGACATAGCTTTTCTGCACAAACATAGCTTCCAATATTTGAGTGAGGAACTTTGCAGATTTCTCTTTCGAATCAATTGATCTGAAGCAGCATGTGATCTGAGTGGATCTATGCAAGTTTTATGCTGTCATAAAATAAATGCCAAAAATATTGATACTCAACATTCCTATTTAACAAGCTTCAAGAAGTGTAACTCAGATTTCTGCATTTTACTGTTAACTGAGCATTGACAAATAGATGCCTTAATTTCCAGTATCCCAAAACATGCCTTGAATTACATAAGTTAATTTTGGTCACTGGAAAAGGGAAATGCAAGAGGACTCTTTATATTCTTACAAGAAGTTTCAGATTATAGACAATCTAATATACCAGATTTAATAAAGAATACAATAACTGAGGCCAGTGAAGAAATTAGACGTAATTTTATTGATTTAACTATTTCCTGTTAGTGTTACCACATTTAGTAAACTGTTGTTATAATGAATCATAATGTGAACCAACTATGATTTAAAACAAATCCATGAGGTGGTGATTCCATGTGTAGGCTGATCAGAGCCTTGGTAAATTACTTATTGGACTTATAAAGCCTTGATTTCCTTAATCAGGAAATGAGCTGATGTTCCATCATACTTGATCTCTGTATGAGGACAACATTCAGCTCATTTCTCTCCTGCAAAGCTTCTTGAGGTAGCAGGGAGTGTCTCATCTATTTTTGAATACTTGCATGTTACTCAATGTACCAGGCACTGCAGTTTTCACTTTATTTATGCTCCATCTTGTTCTTGTCCATATAAAACTGGAGTTGAAGAGTTGTTAAAAGCTGTGGAGAATGTCAAAGAGAATTTAAAAAGTCAGGAATCAAACAACATGGGCTTCTCCTGACCTGCCACGGTAATTTTGGTGAAAATTTCATTAATGCTTGATTGCAGCAAGTATGGTAAAGGAACCGGAGAAGGAGTATCAGTGATAGTAAGGCCAAAAACCAAACCTACCTTCCAGAAATATCTGCCAAATGTGTGATCAGAGATATGACCCTAGGATCGGCCTCAATGGCCACACAAACTTCCTCCAGTGGTCCCTAGTATAACAGATACCAAACAGCAGCCAATTCGATTCACTCCATGTGATATTGAAAAACAGTTGAAGGCACTGGGTACTGCAAAGTCAATGAGCCCTGACAACATTCCAGCAATATACTGAAAACTTGTGCTCCCTTGGCAAGCTGTTCCAGTACAGTTACAACATTGGTAACTACCCGGCAGTATGGAAAATTGCCCAATTATGTCCTGTACACAAAAAGCAGAACAAATGCAACACAGTCAATTACTGTCCAATCCGTCTACTCTTGATCATTAGTAAAGTGATGGAAAATGTCATCAACAGTGCTATCAAGCAACACCTCCTCAGCAATAATCTGCTCAGTAATGCCCAGTTTGACTTCCACCAGTGACACTCAGCTCCTGACAACATTAGAGCTTTGGTTCAAACGTGGACAAAAGAGTTGAATTCCAAAGAGGAGGTGAGAGAGGCAGCATTTGTATTCGAGCCTGCATTCGACCAAGTGAGGCATCAAGGAGCCCTAGAAAACTGGAATCAATTATTAAAGCCAAACTCTCTAGTGGTTAGAATCATATCTGACACATAGGAAGATCTTCGTAGTTCTTGGAGTTCAGTCACCTCAGCTCCTGGACATCTCGGCGGGAGTTCCTCAGGGTAGTGTCCTAGACCCAACCAGCTTCAGCTGTTTCATCAATGACCTTCCCTCCATCAGAAGGTCAGAAGAGGGGATGCTCACCAATGATTGCACAATGTTACCATCATTCGCGATGCCTCAGATAGTGAAGTACTCCATGCAAATGCAACAAGACCTGGACAATAGCTTGGGCTTGGACTGACGAGTGGCAACTAACGTTTGTGCTACACAAATCCCAGGCAATGACCATCTGGAATAAGAGATAATTGAGCCCTTTGACACCCAACAGTATTACTATCACTGAATTCCCCAGTATCAATATCCTTAGGGTTACCACTAACCAGAAACTCAACTGCCCTCACCACATAAACACAGCTACAAGAGCAGGTCTGAGGCTAGGAATACTGCGCCGAATAATTCACCTCCTGAATCTGAAACTCTGTCTATCGTCTACAAGGTACAAGTCAGGAGTGTAAGGGAATACTCCCCACTTGGCTGGTTGGATGCAACTTCAACAACACTCAAGAAGCTCCAGAACATCCAGGACAAAGCAGCATGCTTGACTGGCACTACACCTACAAACATCCACTCCGTCCACCCCGATGTTCAATAGCAACAACTTGTACTATCTACAAGATACATTGGAGAAATCCTCCTTAGACAGGATCTTCTAAACCCATGACCATATTTATCGAGAAGGACAGAGCAGCAGATACACAGGAACACCACCACCTGCAAGAACCACCCTCTCCCCACCCCCTACCAAGCGACCCACCATCAGGACTTGAAAATCTATAATCATTCCTTCTTTGTCATCGGGTCAAAATTCCTGGAAATCCCTTCCTAATGGTATTGTGTGGTCAACCCACAGCACATGGGATGTAGGGCTTCAAAACGGCAGCTCACCACACCTTCTCAAGAGCAACTAGGGCCAGGCAATAAATGCTAGTCTAGCCAGTGAGGCCCATGTCCCACATTGCATGAGTGAATAAAAAAAAAGGTCTTACAGAACCCATGTCCAGTGACACAGAATTTCCTAGATTGACAATCGTAGTTGTTAGTGAGTGCTTACCAATGGCAATGATTATAACACTATTATTCTAGAATTGAACTCAAGTGGAACCAGATCTGGGTGTCCAATCTGAGTTCCAGATCCACTTAAAGGTTTAGACTTTGACTGTTGAGGGGGTAGGTAGGGGGTGGGAGGGGCGGGTGCTTAGAGGAGCTTATGGTGATAATACTGATTGCTAATAATTATGTTAATAATTACAAGGACTATGTTGGTAAGTAGAAGTGAACTGAGACATAGTAGAGAGAAACATGGAGGGAGTTGTGGTATAATGAGATGCATAGAAATAATTATTGGGTACAGTGGATTCTTTCTTGATTATATGTTTTTAGAGATAAGTCTCTTAATTAAACTTAAAATATAAGCCATAGCTATTAATTTAACCTGGGGCAGTGTTTGTAAAGGAATAAGACGGTGTTATTTTCTGGGTGTGTCGATTGTGCAGGAGCAAAAATGGCCTTTGCAGTGATATGTACTTCTTGTCAGATGTGGGAGTTTAAAGAGCGTTTGAGGGTTACTGCGGATTATATCTGCCATAAATGCTGTTGGATGTGAATCTTATCAGATCGAGTGGATCAGTTGGAGAGAGAGATAGAAGCGATGAGGAATTTGCAACAGCAACAGTATGCGATGGAAGGCAGTTATAGAAAGGGGGGAAAGTCTCAGATACAGTCACATAGATGGGTAAACTCCAGGAACGGTAAGAGAGGTAGGCAGCTAGAGCAGGAGTCTTTTGTGGATATACCCATTTCAAACAGGTATGCTGTTTTGGAAAATGTAGGGGGTGATGGATTCTCAGGGGAA
>NC_057711.1:45019275-45020690 GCF_004010195.1 Chiloscyllium plagiosum
GAATTTCTTAAGTGTGTACAAGACAATTTTCTGATTCAGTATGTGGATGTATCTACTAGAGAAGGTGCAAAACTCGACCTACTCTTGGAAAATAAGGCAGGGCAGGTGACTGAGGTGTCAGTGGGGGAGCACTTTGGGGCCAGCGACAATAATTCTATTTGTTTTAAAATAGTGATGGAAAAGGACAGACCAGATCTAAAAGTTGAAGTTCTAATTTGGAGAAAGGCCAATTTTGATGGTATGAGGCAAAAACTTTCAAAAGCTGATTGGAGGCAGATGTTTACAGGTAAAGGGACGGCTGGAAAATGGGAAGCCTTCAGAAATGAGATAACAAGAATACAGAGAAAGTATATTCCTGTCAAGGTGAAAGGGAAGGCTGGATGACTAAAGAAATTGAGGGTTTGGTTAAGAAAAAGAAGGAAGCATAGGTCAGGTAAAGACAGGATAGATCGAGTAAATCTTTGGAAGAGTATAAAGAAAATAGGAATATACTTAAAAGGGAAATCAGGAGGGCAAAACGGGACATGAGATAGCTTTGGCAAATAGAATGAAGGAGAATCCAAAGGTGTTTTACAAATACATTAAGGACAAAAGGGTAACTAGGGAGAGAATAGGGCCCCTCAAAGATCAGCAAAGGCGGCCTTTGTGTGGTGCCACAGAAAATGAGGGAGATACTAAATTAAAACTTTGCATCAGTATTTACTGTGAAAAAGATATGGAAGATATAGACTGTAGGGAAATAGATGGTGACATCTTGCAAAATGTCCAGATTACAGAGGAGGAAGTGCTGGATGTCTTGAAACAGTTAAAGGTGGATAAATCCCCAGGACTTGATCAGATGTACCTGAGAACTCGGTGGGAAGCTCGAGAAGTGATTGCTGGGCCTCTTGCTGAAATATTTGTATCATCAATAGTCACAGCCAGAAGACTGGAGGTTGGCAAACGTGATGCCACTGTTTAAGAAGGGCGGTAAAGACAAGCCAGTGAACTATAGACCAGGGTGGTGGGCAAGTTGTTGGAGGGAATCCTGAGGGACAGGATGTACATGTATTTGGAAAGGCAAGGACTGATTCGGGATAGTCAACATGGCTTTGTGCATGGGAAATCATGTCTCACAAACTTGGTTGAGTTTTTTGACGAAGTAACAAAGAAGATTGATGAGTGCAGAGCAGTAGATGTGATCTAAATGCACTTCAGTAAGGCGTTTGACAAGTTCCCCATGGGAGACTGATTAACAAGGTTAGATCTCATGGAATACAGGGAGAAATAGCCATTTGGATACAGAACTGGCTCAAAAGTAGAAGACAGAGGGTGGTGGTGGAGGGTTGTTTTTCAGACTGGAAGCCTGTGACTAGTGGAGTGCCACAAGGATCGGTGCTGGGCCCTCTACTTTTTGTCATTTACATAAATGATTT